>NW_027494457.1:0-295735 GCF_021521415.1 Bidens hawaiensis
CTCAAGCGAGCTGCCTCATTCTACTCACCTGCGTGCATACTAAAAGTCAGCTACGCTGAGTGAGTTCTAGTTAATCATACAACATACAATCTATTCAAATACTTGCACACAAGCCCGAAGGTGTGTACATTATTCATACTTTATTTTACATGCATAACTATACATAATACGTAAAGAGCATTCCACCCTATAACCTCACAGATATTATAAGGGTCTGGTCCCCAACATCACAGATATTATTAGGGTCCGGTCCCTATCCTCACATATATTATTAGGGTCTGGTCTCTATCCTCATAGATATTATTAGGGTATGGTCTCTATCCTCACATATATTATTAGGGTCTGGTCCCTATCCTCACATATATTATTAGTGTCTGGTGCCTTTGCTTCGTGCCACTGTACCATACCTGTCTTTACGTATTATCCTTGACGATACATGCAATATCCGAAGATCGTTCACGTATTGTCAACATATCTTACATACATCATTCATACATCATATATATATATATATATCATACGTCATTCATACATCATACATACATCATACATACGTCATTCACACCTCATATATACCAATCATATCTTTAACTACTACCTGGCGGTACATGCAATATCCGAAGATCGTTCACGCACCATCAAACAATCATCATACATAAATCATACGAGGCATACACTTACCACTTAAGGTAAGTGTATTAACTATCACATCGAGTATGCACACAACCCCGAAAACATAACAAGGAACTGGGGCTAGAAACTCACCTGAACGCGATTACGTTCACCGTGTATGGTTATTCCTTTCTTGAGATGTGCACGACTAACTGTATAACATTTACATGTATCAATTAACTATCACTACCCATATCGCTTTTCTAGTCTAATTATAACCCTCAACGAACGGGGGTCCGGGGGCAACGCCCCTGGCAGCAGGGTTCTAGGGGCGGCAGCCCCTAGCGGGGTCCAAAGGGCAGAGCCCCTGGCTGGGGTTAAGCTGACAGGTCAGCATGGAAAAAATTTATTTTCATTAACTGTCTTAACACATTTTCCATTAGGATTTCATGATAATATTTTATTGTTAACCTCTTAATCCTTTAAGGTATCTTCCATAAATTAATAAAGTCCAAGGGCTATTTTGTAATTAAATCATTCTTTCTCTAAGTCCGGGAACTGTTCTGTCATTTCATTAAACTTCTAGTTCGTTACTTGGTTCTTTAACGAATTGGTTTGTCATAACGAACTGGTCCTTGTAACGAATTGAACCCTCTAACGAACTGGTCCTTTAAATGAATTGGACCTTATAACGAAGCAGTCCATGTAACGAATTGGACCTTCTAATTCGTTATCTCTGACAACCAATGGTTATAGCGAGTCGGGGGTAATTCGTTATCTTTTCTATAGCGAACTGGGACACGAACTAAGACTAGTTAGTTAAGCTTCCATTAATGGATCGCTTGATGAATCACCCCTAGTTCGTTAACTCCCCATTAACGAATTAGGGTTAGGTTAGAGAATGTCAAACATTCTCTGACATATCATTAACCTCGTATGCCGTTTTCCGGCTCCGCCGTCGCCGGAAAACCGCGACTTCGCCGGAAAAACGAGATCTCACTCGTTTTCCACCGTTTTTCATCCGTTCGATCCAGATCTTAGCTAGGGTGACCCCTAAGCTCATCTTAGGTTCGGTTTATACCCGATTCCACCCGGATCTCGTGACTTTAACGGTTTAAAGGTGTCAGCTCGTCGTTTTATGATTAGATCTAACGGGTTTGAGTTCATACAACATCATACTATCATTACCTTGGATCGGGATCGGTTTTTCTATCTTGGTTTGGCTAGAGAAAGGAGAGAAATTAGAGAGAGCTTAAGTGTGTTTTTTGGTGGTGTATGTAATATGTGTGAAATGAATGATCAAATGGGCTATTAAGGCTTATATAATTATGGGTCATGGGCTTAAGCCCATGGTCTTTCCCTCTTTTCTTCATAACCCAAGTCCATAACCTATATCCATTTAACCCAACACTAACCCAACTCTTAATAACTCATATTTTCATTTTATTAACCGAAACTAGAAAACGGGATGTTACAAGTCATACGCCTCCAAATGAAAATAAGGTTCTTTCGTTGCTAATCCCTTATAGTTTGGTAGTTTGTGCTTTAAATCTTGGTTCTCATTTTGGAAAATCACACAACTTATTGAGTCTCGGGCATTTAGTATGAGACCCGATCTTAGAATCAGTAGTAAACATTTGCTGAATGAGAGCGTTTTGAGAAGCTAAATCATAAATATCAGTCATGATATTATACTTTGGAAGTGGAAGGATGAATACTATCAAATTTAGAAATTTAAGTAACGAATGTGAAACACAGAGTAATGAATGAGAGATTCTTATAACGAATGAACAATCACAAGTGACACTATTCATGCTTATGATCTATGACGAGTGAGTGAGTAACGGATGAAGTGAATCAGGTTACGAATAAGCTAACGAATAAGGAATAGTAGGTATGATGTGTGAGGGATGAATGTGATAAAAAATGTGGTTTATACGAACGAGTGAACAAGGTAATGAATGAGTCTAAAAAACACGAATGGGTTGTTAGAAACGGTTATAACAACCTGATAACCGTCTAACAAAAATAAAGAATGAAAAGAATGAATGTGCTCAAGAAAACAACGAATGAGTATTCATCGTGATCGTCATTTTCCAGATCCAATCTATACCAAAACAATCCAAACACGTCTAAATCACAACCAAATCACACCACAACACATCCAAACTAGTCGCAAACCAATTTCGAACACTCACAAACCAATTTGAACACCCTAAACACCTCAAATCCAGTTCAATTTGACTTAAACAAAGTCAAAATACATTAACACTCTGAATAGTTTCCCGTGAAAATCAATTACACCAATTCAAACTAAATTGATACAATTAAACTTATCAAGATGATCTCATGAACATCGTGAACAATCCTAAGTTCAATTCACTGTCAATTATCATGTTCCAAGGTTTCAGTTGATCAATTAAAGTATCGGTAGAATATAATTATCAATTACAATCAATTCAATACACCTATCAGTCCAATTATTAATCAATTAAACCGGATTTCAATCCTAAATGTATTCGATCAGACGTATGGATCTGATACCACTTGAAAATATGTGAGCTGATCGATTACGAATTCATTACATTATGGATCTAGTCTTGATATGAATAGGTTTAAGCTTGATTACTTCATGAGTTTTTACATATATCCCCTTACTAAGAGCCTTTATTACATATTTCCCCAACTCTTAAAATCAATTTACATATTTCCCATTTTCTTATAAATTTGCCCATTTGCCCTTTTATAATTATAATATAAATGTTTTATGAATTCTGCCACCATCTAAATAGAGATAACCATTGATAGAAAATTTTTTTCTCATGAACCAGTTTCAAATCCGTTGCAATATTCCCAATATATTTTCAATCCATCTTAAAAATTCTTTAACCAGTTCTAACACTAGTATATATACATAACAATAGATCAATTTTCTATTCTTTCCTATATCACCATTGTTACTCACATTCATATCAAACTCCACCATAAGCAATCATACTCGCCCCTGTGTAAAGCCGCCACCGCTCGCTACCATGAACCAGAAAGGGTCCATATCATCCCGCTTTATATACACCCTAACACCGCCGTAGGTTTCCGACCGCCAAGCGCTGCCCTTTTATGCCGGAGGTGGAGACCCAACTGAATCCAACCGTCGTCGGTGCTATCGGCTTGAATCACCGTGAGGTGTATGTTACCCAATGTTCTTTTTCCGGCAGGGTGTTTTCCTATTTAAGGTTTGGGTTTGTTTTGAGGTGTGCCAGCAGGGGGTCTGCAATTGGCTTTGAGTTTGTTATTGTTTTTATGGACATGTGTGTAGATATTTTTGGGTTTAAATTTGATTTCAAAAGATAAAAAGACAATAAGGGTAAAATAGTAAGAAAGAAATTTTAATGAAATGGATAAATATGTAATATATGTAGTTTAGAAAGGGGAAATATGTAATTGAATTTTAAGGGTTAGGTAAATATGTAATAAAATCATCTTAGCAAGGAGATATATGTAAATGCCTCATTACTTTAGTATGTGCAAGTGTGTGTGTTGAGATTAAAATCGGGTTTAGTAACGAGATGGAATTGGATAAAATAAGAGCTATTTTTTTTAAGTAAGAATTATATGGGTGTATATATATACACGATGAGCTCATTCATTAGACACTCCCTAATGAATGAGCCTCATTCCCTATCATATGTTATGCACCATTCGTTATCTTAACGATTGTTCACATACGTTACCCTCATTCGTTAACATTCCTTAACAAATGAGGACGAAAGACAGGTGTAGCTCATTCATTATTAGCTAATCTAACGAATGACCCTTATATTAGCATACGTAACTATACATAAATTACCAAAAGACCCCTATACACTATTCGAATCCAAAATATGTTAAACAAAGATCGAGTAGCAATACGGTGCACTAATAATAAACCTTAATTTACAAAACACATTTCTTTATTCTAGTGACAGGACACTTATCTAAGCTGGTAGCCCACAGGCATCGTTCCTTTGTCTTTAACAAGTCACTTGAAACTTGTTAAAAAAATTTTATCAGCAGAAAATACTGATGAGTACATTCATTTGTGAATTACAAATTTTACAGTTACAACATTAAGATGCTTTTACATATGCATGTTTACAAATTACTAAAAGGTACTTGTCACTCGACTGTATCCGTGAGTATGGTCATATTACTTATTGGCTAACACTTGCCCAATAAATAACGTTTAATAGACCAGTGGGCAAGCATTATATACAAAACCCTACAATACAAGTAGTAACCATCTCGTAAGTCTACGGAGACTTAATCACTGTAATGTAATTAAATTCGTTTGAAAATATCTTGAAAGCATTATGACAGCATTGGAAAACCAAATGGCTCACATAGACGTGAGTTGTACAAAAACTCGAATGTCTCACCTTACAAGTTTACAATTAACGAGCTCCTTGGTATTAAGAACCTAGGTTAAACACAATGTAGTATATCTAAGTTAGTATAAACTCATAATCATAGCGATAATCACGATATTAGAAACTTTATATGCTGACACAATGTCTTACTTTGTTCAGGCATAGCTTTTGGATTTGCATGTAAAAGTTTCTTTGATCGGAGAGGTATCGTTACGACTACTCGAGTATTATACTAACCTCATATATATATATAAGAAATATAGAGAGAGGTGTGTGATTCTGGACTAGAAATGAAGGTTGATTTCACCATATTTATAGTTGAAATTTGGTTCCTTTGCGTAGAGCGAAGAGACACAAACAAGCAGCTTCGCGTAGCACGAAGTAATTATAGGGTTGTTGAGTCAGCCCTAGCTAGGCCACGTGGCAAGCAACATGTCATTTTGGTGCGTGCGCCTAGGGGTGCTTCGCACCTTCCGTTAGGACCACTGGGTGTGATTTGTCATATAATAATATTATCATATGAGCTCTCTTTCTTATAAAGAGGTTACACGTTTTGTAATCTAGCATTGTGGGACAAGAACCCACTTTTTTATTTATACCAAGATGGAATCATTCAATTTTTCTTTACTCCACCATTGTTGGATGAAAACTCACTTTCTTATTTCTTCAGTTTTCCTTTTTCTTATATTATGGTTTGTTATAATAATAACCTCAAGAACATAACATGTTGAAGTGTAACGCGGAAGACAAACATGACAACCATATCACATAACTAGTAATTAAACTGGTTAATTTATCTCAAGTGGATTTCACCCCAAACTACACCGTTTTATTATCTTGTTATTCTTTTATTTTATTTTTCTAGTTTACGTTATCTTTTTTGTTTTCAAACATTCACCAAAATATATAAAGTTAACTAAGTATAAACTATTTGGTAACTTAAAGGTTGAGCAGTAAAAGCCATGTATGTAGAAGATACTTGATTCTTATAAAAAACTATACTACATGTGACGACGGGTACTCATTGTGTGTGTTTAGGTTAAGTAAATTCATTTTTATAATTTTAAAACCTTGATAAATTTGTTTTAAAATCCTAATTAAAAGTAAATATCAAACACAACACATCAGTATCATCTCATAGTATCATCTTATGGTCTCTAAATATCTTGCATAACTAATAATTAAATCTATGCGTGTGGCGTTAGCTCTTACAAATGTGCTTAAATCGGTTTTTCTAATACCCAGTTTCAGATATGGAACCGTGTTCAGGTATGATAGTGTTTTGGAAAATTGGGTATTGGCCATATCCGGGCCGGGTTCGGGTTCGGGTTCCGAGTAACGTCTCTAAAAACCATACCGTATGCACTGGGTTTGGGTCGGGTATAGAACCGGGTACACTAAAACTGGTTATTTGAAAACCCTATTTTCGGGCATTAAAAAAACCTATTTCCGGGTATAGATTGGGTTTTTAAGGCGCGATACTTTTTTGGGAAAATTTTTTAGGTACCTTTCGTGTATCAGGTATAGATCAGATATTTGAAAAACTCTGCTTCGGGTATTGGAAAAACCCGATTCCGGGTATGGAACCGGTTCCGGTTTTCGGGTATTACCGGGTACAATTTGGGGCGGTTCCTGCACAGGTTTCGGTACTGAAATGCATACTATATCCATACCCTACGGGTAGGATCGGTATGATTTCGGGTTGTAAAACCCCGGGTATAAAAACTAGGCTCCATGTTTTTTTTCAGGTCTGTTTTTGAGTTCGCGTTTTTTTTGTGTATTCTAGTTAGCTAAAACTATTAAAGAGGCTGACTAGTTAGGCTATTTGTGTGGAGGGGCTACAAAATGGGGCGTTTTGCGTTATGTGGCGCCCAGTCAGCAAAAGATGGGTTTTTGTTTTAAGGGTGTAGTGGTGTTGAGCCCATATATATATATATATATAGCACTCACATATGAATATAATAATAATAAAATAATAAAATCAAAAGAGGAAGCAATTCGCGAGGAGGGGGGGGATGTTCTCGCCGGAAATCGTCCCTCGTCCCCAACCTCAAGCCTACTACACAGCCTTAAGAAGCTCGTTATGAGACACTAGTAGGACCAAAACTGATCATATTTTTCCTATTTGGTGCGATAATGTTTCTACTTTAGCTAACGTTTATAATTTAGTTTATAACTAGGTTTTATAACCCACGCATTGTGCGGGTTTGTGTCTATAATATTGTTGTAGAGTAAATTAAGAAGACCGCAAAGGAATGTTTAGACCACATAGTTAAATATGATGTTACTAGGTTTTGTAACCCGCGCGTTTCGCGGGTTTGTGTCTATAATACTGTTGTAGAGTAAATTAAGAAGACCGTAAAGGAATGTTTAGACCACATAGTTAAATATGATTTTACAAAGAAAGATCCTTGTTCACATCTAGCCGAACTCGTTATCTCTTAGTTTCCAACACAAAAATTTGTTACCAACCTCAAACAAACAAATGAAAATGAGTTCGTATCTTTTTACACTTGACATAAATATCCCTGAAGAGTTTTAAGTCACATTAAAATAAAACAAACACTTGACATAAATATCCCTGAAGAGTTTTAAGCCATATTAAAATAAAACAAACGGGCACGACTTGTTAGGTGGACACGACACAAACATAGCACTTGACATAAATATCCCTGAAGAGTTTTAAGTCACATTAAAATAAAACAAACGGGAACGACTTGTTAGGTGGACACAAACATAGCACTCAAAACAACCGATGACACCCAATCTTCAAGAACTACAATCACTCATCATTCATCGCCTTAGAAAGAGTGCTATCATCTTGCTATGTTACAAATATTATGCAATAAAATCTAAACAAAAATCAAAACTATCTAACCAACACTTTAAACTAAAACAACCATTTCATCCTTTGCCAAAGTCTGACTCACTTCACTTTGACACCAATGTTAATATCAATGCTAACTGCAAGTGTGATGTTGGACAGAAGACTTGTGAAACATCTTTTATTTTGATCATAAATTACTAAATATCAACTGATCCTGCGCATATTGTATAAACTCTTCAAAAATGCCCACTAAATAAGGCAGGCACTTATGATTAATGGCACGTCTTGTGACCCGTTACAGTATTATAATACTCTTCTGCAAAAGAAGCTTAGGCAGGCTACTTATTCACTTTATTGATATGTTGTAGTATAAGATGATATACTTGTTGAAGCATTCATGAAATTTGAGAACAAAACCTTGTACTGACTAATAAGTAAAAAACTTAATCTAATATATAACTTTAAATTAAAGTTCTTCGAGACACCACAACAACATATATATGTTTGCTAACAAAATAGAGATGAACAAAATAACAGAAAAATGACAATGATACCCCACTTCCAATTTATCCCCTTCCACGTGCTTATTTGAATGATCTTTTTCCCAGATGGCATCAACTGAATAACAATCTTCAAGAACATGTAAATTTCAAACTTCAATACATAGCTTTGTGCAAAGTATTTGTTAAAGAAAATTAAATTATAAACAAAAAGAATATAAAAGCAACTGACTCAGAGGAATAATAAACGATTCATATATGACAACTAATTCAAGCTTCCAATTGTACACTCGAATAAGTTCAAGGTTAAAGATTTTGACTAACAACCAACATTTTCACATCTACTGATTACCTTATTATAAAATTCAACAACAGAATCACGTATCTACAAGAGTTTAAACGGTTTAATGTTCTTTTTTCTATAGGCTCATCAATGGCACAAAATCTCCCAAAAATTAATAAGTCAATAGTCAAATATCAACATTGAACAGTAGAGGCATGAATTTGCTTTGGGGTTTTGACAGAAAAGAACCACATCCCTGTCGATATCTCCAATTGCAAACTACTCTATTAGCACAAATAATGCGGAATAAACTCAAGAACTCCGGCTTCATCGCCGGCTGGTGGTCGACTGGCGCAGGTCTCCACCACCGCTGTCGCCAAAATGGAACTCGGCAACAGTCGTAGTCGCTTAGGGTTTCCGATATCTGTCATCAAGATATAAAATACAGCATGCCACCAGTGGCGGGTGATATCTCATACAATAGAAAGAGAATTCGGTGGGTGAAATACATATAGAGAGAACATGGTGGTATAAGAAAGAGTTGTGGTCCGTATAATAAATGATTATGAGATATATGTAAATCTGTGTTTCCATAATAGCTGAAGAAGAGGCATGTGTAAAGTTACCATGGATACGTGGAGCAGACACAGATCATAAGAGAAGTCACAACTTATGGTAATCAAATGAACCAAATATACAACTCTAAAGCAACAAGTTACAATCCTAACAGCAAACCTGTGCATAACGAACTTGTACTAAAGTTCTAAATTAATATGTAGTATAATAACAAGTCTAGACATTTAGTTGCTCATTCTTGGTTTAATCTCTATTGATTTTGTTTTTTTTTTTTTCAACAAACTTTTATAGGTCAGCTATTGTGGATGGGGTAAAGTCCATCTAAACTCCTTTTAAGATAAGATACCTAATTCCATTATATATAATACAATGTTAATACCATCGAGGCATTTTAATTTGTTGAATCTTTTTAAGACTAAAAGGGGATTTAAGTAAGTATCGACGCAAGTTGGAAGGAATGGGGTTAGACTATTTTCATTTCTGACACTAACGAACCCATTGTCCCCAAAGGGTTATAGGGGCACTACCCTACATAATTAAAGAGGATCGAATATTCGATTACCAGGTTGAAAGCCTTTGGGAATTGCTTCTAATCTGGCTTGGTTGCCTGGTTTGTCAGTAGTAGCTGATCATTACTAAAAGTTGTCCATCGATAACAACAATGGCGGATCCAGGAACTTTCACCAGTGGGGTGGGGTGGGGGATGGGGGCGGGGATATGTTCGATATAACCAATCGGTTGTAACGGGTCAATACAGGTCACTTGTGCAAGTTTTAGTTGTATAGACCTATGTACTCCATCGTCAGTTACCCACTTACTCGTGCATCAAAAATATATATATGCAGAAAAGTAATAATTAATGCATACTATTGATTTAGGGCTGATATTATAGCCAGCTCATTTAAACAAACAAGAAATTGATTTGATGTTTTTCGTTTCCAGTTTGTTAGACTAAACTAAACACACGAGTTAGATAAATTAGAGCTTCTCATTTGGGCTTTCTAAAGTCCAAGGTGCATTCTTAATTTTGTCTTTAGGGGGCATGTGGATTTTTTCTTGGATATCACTAACATATTAAGCTTCATGGGCTAATTTCAGTGGGGTCTATCCTTCTCCTGAAACATGAATGAATCCGCCTATGGATAATAACTATATAGGAAAAACAATAAATACAAGTTATTGGTGAAGGAGTTTGTGCTAGTGAAAACCGAATAACACTCAGTCGTTCTGATCACCAACTAACACTCCCTCTAACCGAAGTGTTATTTCTTTTCAATTAAACATTGTAATGGTTCTTCCACTTTTAACCAAGAGTCTTTGCTTTAACACTTGCACAATCACAGCAAGAAAATCAAATAATCCTTCTTGTTTGTCTTCGAGTTACCTAATTAAGATCTCGAGGGTACCATCAAAATACTTTATTTCAAGGGTCAATACACATTTTAGAATATTCCAAACTATAACCAAACCAAAAAAATATATAAAAATGTGTGACGACTTTAATTTACAATCTATTTGTTACAAATTTCATCTATATTTGTACTTGTAATAAGTCTTTCACATGATTTAGTCAGACCCACAACCCACATTTACTGGAAAAAAGCAAGGCAATTAAATCTCCTCACGCTCCAAATCAGTAATAACAACCACAAACCATCATGCCTCACGGTAACATTACAACAATAATGAGAAAATAAAGTGTAATAATTCAAAATATTCTAATAATCTTTGACAGTGTACACTAGTTACATTCATTATATCTCTTCAAAATCAACAATTTGATCACTCTTTCTTCATATCATTCATGGCGTTTCAAACCACTCTTCTAGCCATTTTCTTCATATGTTTCACATTCACGACGACCGCGATTCCTACCGATTTACGCCTGTGAAACACACAAAAACCTGAGCTTGAAAAAATACGTGTTTTGTAATACTAAACTTGATATCAAAACGCGGGTGAATGATTTAGTAAAAAGGTTGACATTACAAGAAAAAGCGGGGAGTATCGTGAGTATAGCCGATAGCATCCCTCGCCTTGGAATACCGTCGTATGGGTGGTGGTCGGAGGCGTTACATGGCGTTTCGGACACGGGACCCGCCACTTGGTTCAATAGTAGTATTATCCCTGGAGCCACTAGCTTCCCACAAGTCATTCTCACTGCAGCGTCATTCAATGAATCTTTATTTTACACAATTGGAAAGGTACATATATATGATTGTGATTGATGATTTTCTTGTTTTGTAACGTTGTTACCATGTAGCCAGTGGTGGACCCAAAAGATTTTGTACACGGATCGTCTTTTTTGATACTTGGATTTTCTTAATTCGACGTTCAAAACTTTGGTTTTGGTCGAGTCAGGTCACATAAATAGTTATAATTTGTCGTTGCAACGTGTAAGACTAAGAGGTACAATGAGATTACCATGAAAACACAATGCTCATGCGTATTATCATTTTAGAAAAACTTTTTTGAAATAGTACGTTAATTGAATTAGAAACTTTATTTTAAAATCCAAAATGTATATTGATATATGTTGTTCTAAGGGTCGACGTTCAAAAATCTTAAGGATCGACAGAAACACTATGTTACATATAAAACCGAAAAAACTGTGGGGTAAGATGACCCCTCATTTGATATAGTTGGTCCATTGTAAACTTTTTTTAAGGTGGTATTTCGTTTTTTAGTCTTGGGTGTTTATTATGATTTCTTGCTTAATTTTGTTAATGGCTAATCGTTATAGTGTGCAAATAGGCCGTTTCAACCGAAGCTAGAGCAATGTATAACACGGGTGTTGCCGGGCTAACGTTTTGGTCACCGAATGTAAACATCTTTCGAGACCCGAGATGGGGAAGAGGTCAAGAAACACCGGGAGAAGACCCGCTTCTAACCAGCCGATATGGATCGACATATGTTCGAGGTTTACAAGAAAGAGAGGATGGCAATAAAGAACGACTCAAAGTCGGAGCTTGTTGCAAACATTTCACTGCTTATGATCTCGATAATTGGACTACCGTAGACCGGTACCATTTTATTGCATTGGTATGTTATTTTTTCTAGACTTCTTTTAGAAATAACTAGTGTTATAAAAATAGTTCACTTTTTATGATTATATGATTACAGCTGCTGTTGTAGTCGCTATCTAAAATATAACGACATTAACTGTCATCACCATATTAGACAGTAACTTCAACAACAACAACAACAACAAATAATAATAATAATAATAATAATAATATGTCATCTTGTTATTGCGTTTTGAAGGTAACAAAGCAAGATTTGGAAGATACATATAACCCTCCATTTAAAAGCTGTGTTTTGGATGGAAATGTTGCAAGTGTTATGTGTTCTTATAATAAAGTTAACGGCATCCCAACTTGTGCCGATAAACAGCTTTTGGAAGATACGGTTCGTGGTCAATGGAAGTTAAACGGGTAAACTTTCGATTGTGACTGATGCTATGTTTAGTATGCACAATTTATAAATCTGTGACATGTATCTTTTGGTACTGTAGATACATTAGTTCCGACTGCGATTCGCTACACATCATGTTCAGAGACCAACGATGGGCTAAAACACCGGAGGAAGTTACAGCAGATGCATTAAATGCAGGTTATATCACGATTATTTTCTATGTTATTATGTTAAAACTAGAGATGTCAATGATATTGGTCTGGGACCATGATAGGTAATCGAGTCCCATATCACATTTTATAGCGGTGTTCCATACCCGCCTCAGTACTCGTTGGCTGTGGATATTAATAGAATAAAATTAATACATTCCTTTAGATATCGATCAGGTATACTTGTTAATTTGTAAAAAAATTAATATAAAAAAAATCCCGTTGAAATTTTCAAGTACATTTCGTTTTCTTAATGTTCTACTCTTTTATACTCCACCTTTATGTTTATAACAACTAAAATAAATTAAAATATCATTTTCACTAAAAAATGTTTGAAATATGTATATATGTATGTTTCAAGAAGATATAAATAACAAATATGAATTCATGTGATAGCATAGAAGTTTAAATAATAATATAATATCATTAAAGAAGCACGTCCCATAACAAAATTTATTTACTTTTCATGATAAAAATACTAGAACAAGTATTAGTAGATAAGGGTCAAGGGAAAATGACATGTAAAAGTTTTCATGTATATGCCAAACGGTTCATATAAACAAGTATATGTATATGTTTTTGTGTAATCAGACGGATTTCACCTAATACCAAACCCATATCCAAATCTACATTTTATATTATCAATCTCATACCCAATCCCATACCTGAATACACCGATATCATATGTTCGGGTTCTGGATTTTTTCCATTCCTAGTTAAGAACTACTAAATGTTTTGTCTACGTTTGCAGGGTTGGATCTTAATTGTGGCGACTCACTAAGGCGTTACACCGCGTTAGCGGTCAAGAGGGGGCTAGTTAAACAATCAGTAGTCGATCGCGCTGTCACGAACAGCTTCACTACACTTATGAGGCTCGGGTTCTTCGATGGTCACCCAAGCAAGCAAATGTACGGGAAACTAGGCAAGAAAGATGTCTGCACCCGTGTTCATCAGGATCTAGCCCGTGAAGCCGCCAGACAAGGAATTGTGTTGCTCAAAAACAGTTTCAGATCGCTACCGCTCTGTAAACCCGATTACAAAACAGTAGCAGTAATTGGTCCCAGCGCGGATGCCACACGAAACATGATTGGCAACTATGCAGGGGTTCCATGTAAATACACATCTCCTCTAGTGGGGCTTTCTGCTTATACTAAAATCGTGTACGAACAAGGTTGTGATGTGAAGTGTATGTCGACTGTTAACTTTGGAAAGGCAAAGCATGCGGCTGCTAACGCAGACGCGGTGGTTCTAGTTGTTGGTACGGATCTTTCAATAGAGGCCGAGGCTCTTGATAGGACCCAAATTCATCTTCCGGGACAACAAGATGTTCTTGTGTCTGAGGTTGCTAAAGCCGCTAAAGGGCCCGTGATTCTTGTTATAATGTCGGGAGGTGGTATGGATGTTGAGTTTGCGAAACGTGACCCGAAAATCACTAGCATTTTGTGGGCTGGGTTTCCGGGTCAAGAGGGTGGTGCGGCTTTAGCCGATATCATTTTCGGTCGGTATAATCCAAGTAAGTTTTTTCCGTCTCATTTTCTTGAGTGTTATCAGAACTGGACCGGACAGGAACCGAATACATAACCTGTCCGGTTGTTTGTATCTGAACCGGTCTGGAAACCGGAGCAGATGGTCAGACCTGATTTTAATCTTAATTTTTTCTTCCAAATTATTATTTAAAAATATATTTACTATAACTTCATATTTTATTTACTTAAATCACTATGGTTTATTAATATCACAAATAAAAATATAAAGTATTATTACATTTTAACATGAAATTCATTGTATATTTACAAGTTTAATTAATTTTAAATTATTTATGATTTGATATGGTTTTCAAAACCATATGAATAATGAACCAGTCCAACTAGCGAAGTAAAAGGTGGCCAGACTGGTTATGAAAACATTACTTATAAGTGTATTCAAATTGCGGTTTCGTTCATTTTCAGGTGGAAGACTACCAACGACATGGTATCCCCGATCATACGCGAACTTGGTGCCTATGACCAACATGAAGATGCGACCAGACCGAGTCACAAATCACCCAGGCCAAACCTACAGGTTCTATAGAGGCAAAACCGTTTTCCCATTCGGGTTCGGTCTAAGCTACACTTCATACGCTTACAAACTGGTAAAAGCACCCAAACTCGTGTCCATCCCACTAAACCGAGCTCCATGCCGCTCGTCCACTTGCAAAACCATCAATGCAGCGGACCCTGTCTGCAAAGACCTACATTTTGATGTAGATATTAATTTAACAAACATGGGAAAGTTGTCCGGAAGCCACACGGTGTTGCTGTTCTCGTCTCCACCAACGATCTACAACGCACCACAAAAGGAGCTGATTGATTTCAAGAAGGTACGGTTCGGGCCATGGCAGAGATCGGTGGTGAGGTTGAGTGGATGTTTGCAAGCAGTTAAGTGTGGTTGATGAAGAAGGTAACAGGAAAGTTGCATTGGGTCAGCATATTCTTCAAGTGGGTGATATTAAACACAATGTGAGTGTGAAGGTGTGAAGTAGATGATTTGATTTAGACATTGTTTGGTTTGATTTTGAAAGGGTTCATGATTATACTTAGTTGGTTTATTGTAGAGATGGTCAAAAAAACCGGTCCGGGAACCGGTTTGCCGGTTTAAACCGGAAACCGGTTTTTTAAAAACCGGTTTGACCGGTTTACAAACCGCCGGTTCGTATTTCGGTTACAAGTTGTAGAGCCAAAACCGGTTAACAAACCGGTTAATGGAAAAACCGGTTTTTTTTAAAACCGGTTATTATGAAAAAAACCGGTTATTAACCGGTTATTTTAAAAAAAAAACCGGTTAACCGGTTATTAACCGGTTCTAACCGGTTTCTAAACCGGTCCTAACCGGTTAGACCGGTTAGGGTTTTGACATACAAAAACCGGTTAATAACCGGTCCGGTTATTAACCGAACCGGTTTTTTTTCGGGCCAAAAAAAACCGGTCCGGTTAATAACCGAACCGGTTTTTTTAAAAAAACCGATTTGTGCACCTCTAGTTTATTGTAGGAAAAAATTATGACTTTTTGTTAAAACATCAATATTGTTATCAAATAATGAAGGAAAATATCATTCATTCTCATGTATCGAAAGCCTGGCTAAGCTTGAGTTCAACTCATTTTGAATTCTATTCTAAAATGTGATCTATCATGTGAGTAGTTTTTTAAACTCAAACTCGTCCAGTTTATTATATATATTTTTTATATTTGTTAGAGAAATATTGTCGAGTTAGTTAGTGTGTTAGTTGAGAGGTTAGTTAGCTAGTTAGTTGTGATGACTATCTAATTCACTCAAGAGTTTACCTTATCATGTGTAATAACTCGGATATTCCACATATTATTTTAATAATAGTTACCCGACCCGTTTATGTGTTCAGGAATTTACGTTGCGTTTAACGAGTTAATTTCTGGTTATAAGATTACTTTTAGTTATTTATATATTTAAAATTTCAAAATATGACAATTTTAGCCCAAACTTAAACTATTAATCAAATGTGTTTCACCTTCAAACTTTAGGGTCATATATGCAAATATTGCAAACTAATATCCATTATCATAATCTTCAACCCGTGACCCGAATCCAAAGACCCGTTTTGCTATCTTGTGCCATAATTCTCATCGTAAACATGGAATTAATTCGTGCAAATCGTTATACATGCCTAATAAAGCTCACCGGCCCTTTTAATTAAGGAAAACGAAGTCATATTAATATGTATTAACGATTATAAACAACCGTATATAATCCTTTTATACACTATCTAAGCCTCATCATAATTCAATTAATCAAACACACACCATCCTCATGTCATCGCCAACATAAGCCCCATAATGAATTCCATTAACGAGGCCTTCTGATATGGGTTCGTGAACGCGTCTGGTTGTCAAGTTCTATACCGTCGTTCTCCATTAATAAGAATCCTTGTCGGTGTATCCCGAAGGATTTATCCGATCAGGTGAGTAATCACTCCCCTTTTTACTTATTTTAAATTCTTTTGGGAACTTATGCGTATTTACAGTATTTATCTATTTATCTAGTATACAAAACCGCAACTGTTTAATCTTTGCGTGTATATCAGTTTATGCCTAACTTGCTATTTGCTTACTTGCTTTATTTGAATCGCATTCGGAGAGGTCCAACATATTCTCAGTCTAATATGATCATACGACCGTCGTAGTGGCCAACGTCTGGCGCATTGACAATGGTTTCACCGACATCTCATTTTTGGTAACCAGTGCCCATTCGCATGGCAACGGTTTAGCCCTTTATTTATGGTTTGATTGGTTGTTTTATATGCTATGGTTTAACTGTTTATTCTCACATGAACAGTTTGCGTCTTTCTTTAATTATCATATATAATTACCGTTGTGTTTTAAACTGGTGTTGTACTCACTCAACATGTGCTGTTGATAATAATATATTTTATATGCATTTGCAGGTTATCAGCTTGATTGTTTAGCAAGATGAAGATCACATAGAGATGTCTTTTAGGATACAAACTTAATTGATCATTTTTGTAATTTCCTTATTCTTGATGTGTTTAACTGTAATTGTTTTATTTAATTAAATTTAATAGATAATGTCGCCTTTATTGTTTCATGTTAGTACCTTAAGAGCTGTGAGCAATTAGCTCACGCACCGACATTTCCGCCTTAGGTTGGGGTGTGACAGATTGGTATCAGAGTCGAATGTTTAAGATAGGCTGTTAGTGGTGCCTTAGTAACATGCTTAGGAGCCCCATACGTGCTTATTTGTTTACATGATGTGTTCTATTTGATTGTTTACAGCTTAAGTAATTACTTGATAGATTAAGTACTTATTTAACTGTTTAATTAATTGTTTATTTATTTTGTCATGCACATACACACAACTCCGAAGCTATGCTTCACTTTCAAAATATTTTATTGCTCCGAGACTATTTCTTATCTTCAAAATATTTTTATAACTTTGAGGCTATTCCTCAAACTTAAAATATTTCTATTTAATTTTATTAGATTGCCTTTTATTGTCGGAAATTTCCTTGCGAATTTCTTAGCTTTGTTTTTGCTCTTTTTCACTTAAAACTAGGGAGTGTGACAAAATTCCCTGCCATAACGGAAATTGTCATGCGACCGACACTTTAAGCGTTTAACGTAATCTGCTAAACGATTACACCCTTTATTGTGTTTTATTGTTTTAAAATATCTAGTCGGGTGTAAACCCATGGGACGCCATGGACACGCCAACTGTACATTTGCCCAATTCGTTATACTTGCGATATTTTGTTGGAACATTATCATCTGTGATGATACACAAGATGTTTCAACTACTTATGCTTGAGTTCGTTCATTCGTTATTTAGTTTGGTCGGTTGAATCACAATGTAACGCTCATGGGCCTACAAACTTAATTGATTTGTTAAATTTGTTAATGAAGTTGGGCCATTCAAATTAGCATGTAACGCTCATGGGAGGCCAACTTACACATTTGCTTTGATTTTGGTATGCTAACAAGTTGGGGAAACAAAATGCCATGGAAATCTCATGGGAAACCCAACACATCGAAGAACATTCGTTATTTGTCTATTTGTTTGTTTATTTGATTTATACGAAACAATTTATGATTTGATTTAATTATTTAATTGTTCTATTATTATGTTATTCAGTTACTCAATTATTTACTTATTAAATCAATTTTGGAATCAAGATCTATTGATCCGAACTATTCATACGCTCAAAACATTTTTATTCACTTGATCGGACACAAATTCTTCATTTATCAAGACTCATATTCCACGAGTCAATCAAAACAATTACACTATACTATTAAATTGGTTTTCCTATTTATCTTATCACATTATTATAATATCAATACCACACGTAATTTAAATAATATAGCACAATTTAATAATCATGATATCATATACATAAACCATTAAAACATATATCAAGTATTCAAGTTCAAATTTTAATTTGTTAACACATGTCAAAATTTGATAAAACTCATTCACTCATTGTAACATCCCGTTTTCTCGATTTGGTTAATGAAATAAAATATGAGTTATTACGAGTTGGACTAGTGTTGGGTTAAAGAGATATGGGTTATGGTCTTGGATTAAAAAGAAAGGAAGGAAAGACCATGGGCTCAAGCCCATGACCCATAGTATATAAATCATGTTTATGCATTAATCCCTTCATTTCCACTAACTCCATACACCATAAAAAACACACACTTAGCTATCTCTCATCTTACTCTCTCTCTATCCGAAATCACCAAGAGAAACCGAGCATCAACCCGAGGTAAGGATAGTATGATATTGTATAGATCAAAACCCGCTAGATTTAGTCGCGAAACGACGAGCCGACACCTTTAAACTGTTAAAAGTCACAAGATCCGGGTGGAATCGGGTGAACCTAAGATGAGCTTAGGGGTTACCCTAGCTCAGATCTGGATCGAACGGGACGAAAAAGATGAAAACGGTGAAAAAATAACTGAGATCTCGCTTTTCCGGCGTGATCCCGGTTTTCCGGCGATGACGGCCCCGGAAAAGCATGTACGAGAATGTCAGAACCCTAACCCTAATTCGTTATGGAAAACTAACGAATTAACAGTAGTTCGTTAACGGAAGGATAACGAGTAAGCTTTAATTCATTTGCCAATTCGTTAAGGAAAGATAACGAAATAGGCTAACGAATCAGGTGATTCGTTACTCACCAATTCGCTAAGTGAAGGTAACGAATCAAGTCATGTTCTGATAACGAATTGGAAGGACGAACCAGACCATGTTGAGATACGAACCAGAATAAAGAATCGGCTAATGAACTAGATCATGAAAGATAACGAATTAGTTAACGAATCAGGCCTAATTCGTTATGGAAAATGAGATAGCATAACCCCAGCTAGGGGCTGCCTCCCCTAGAACTCCGCTGCCAGGGGCGCTGCCCCCGGACCCCCGTTCGTCGAGGGTTATAATTAAACTAGAAATACGATATGGATAGTGATAATAATTAATACACATAATTGTTATACAGTTAGCCGTGCACAACTAAAGAAAGGGATAACCATTAACGGTGAACGTAACCGACTTCAGGTGAGTGTCTAGCTCCATTTCCTTGTTATGTTTTCGGGCTGTGTGCATACTCGATGTGATAGTTAATACACTTACCTTAAATGGTAAATGTATTCCATGTATGATTTATGTGATAGATATTATGTTATGTATGTGAATGAAAGCTTGTCGGTACATGAACGATCTTTGGATATTGCATGTATTGACAAGGGAGGTATGTGTATGAAAGATGGATGTGTATGATATATATATATGTACAACATATAAATATGTATGAATGATTAAAGAAAGTATATGTATGTTACGGGTATGTAAAGACAGTATGTACGAAGATGAAGAAGTAAGGATCAGACCCTAATAATATCTGAGATAGAGAAGAAAGGCATCAGGCCCTAATAATATCTGAGATAGAGAAGAAAAGAGGGATCAGACCCTAATAATATCTGAGATAGATAAGAAAGGGATCAGACCCTAATAATATCTGAGATAGACAAGAAAGGGATCAGACCCTAATAAAATATGAGACAGACAAGAAATGGATCAGTACCTAATAATATCTGAGATAGACAAGGACAGAGGGATTAGACCCTAATAATATATGAGATAGAATGGACAGTAATTATATAGTATGAAAGTATGTATAAAATTATGTGATGAAAGTAAATTAGTAAAGTATTTATTATGTATCTTCTGATGCATAATGGAAGGTAAGTATATGTCTTTCATGATGTATGATTAACTACAACTCACTCAGCGTAGCTGACTTTTAGTATGCACGCAGGTGAGTAGGATGAGACAGCTGGCTTGAGCGGGGACACATGGCGGAAGAATAAGAGTCTAGCATCTGAAGACGCAAGTTGTTTTATGTTTAATGTTTTGATTTGGAAAGACATGAATGTTTTAAGACAAGTTATGAATTATTGTGTAATATTGATGAAAGTTTTATATTCCGCGTAAAGTTTTAATTAACTCTGATTTCTAGAACAGTGTTTATGAGTAAATCCAACGTCCAATGTAGGGCACCGGAACGGGGCCTTACACTCATCAAATCAACTCTTTGATTATCAATTTAGATTCTAGCTTATCCTTAAGTTATGAATAAACACTAGATTAACATATTTCCAATTCTTCTTCTTAATAGTCCTTATGAAGTTTACACAACTTATCAATCATAATCATATTATGTTTTTAAGCAAGAAATCCTTTTAATCAAAATTAATAAATCGTTTTCTATAACCATTGTTGAAACATCCCGTTTTCTAGTTTCGGTTAATAAAATGAAAATATGAGTTATTTAGAGTCGGGCTAGTGTTGGGTTAAATGGATATGGGTTATGGACTT
The DNA here is from genome assembly GCF_021521415.1 of Bidens hawaiensis. Taxonomy (NCBI): domain Eukaryota; kingdom Viridiplantae; phylum Streptophyta; class Magnoliopsida; order Asterales; family Asteraceae; genus Bidens; species Bidens hawaiensis. The sequence continues at coordinate 21,232 of NW_027494457.1, forward strand.
GGGTTATCATGGAAAGAGGGAAAGACCATGGGCTTAAGCCATGACCCATAAGTATATAAGCCTTAATTACCCATTTAATCATTCATTTCACACAAATTCCATACACCACCAAAACACACACTTAAGCTCTCTCTCTAATTTCTCTTCTTTCTCTAGCCGAACCAAGATAGAAACCGATCCCGATCCAAGGTAATGATAGTATGATGTTGTATGAACTCAAACCCGTTAGATTTAGTCACGAAATGACGAACCGACACCTTTAAACCGTTAAAGTCACGGGATCCGGGTGGAATCGGGTATAAACCGAACCTAAGATGAGCTTAGGGGTCACCCTAGCTTAGATCTGGATCGAACGGGACGAAAAACGGTGGAAAACGAGTGAGATCTCATTTTTCCGAGAAGTCGCGGTTTTTCAGGGACGGCGGCGCCGGAAAACGGCGTACGAGGTTAATGATATGTCAGGGAAGTCTGACATTCTCTGACCTAACCCTAATTTGTTAACGGGGAGTTAACGAACTAGGGATGATTCGTCAAGCGATTCGTTAATGGAAGCTTAACGAACTAGCCTTAGTTCGTGTCCCAGTTCGCGATGGAAAAGATAACGAATTACCCCCGATTTGCTATGACCATTCGTTAATAGAAACGAATTAGAAGGTCCAATTCATTACATGGACTGATTCATCAAAGGACCAGTTCGTTATAAGGTCCAATTCGTTACAAGGACCAGTTCATTTTGACAAACCAATTCGTTAAAGAACCAAGTAACGAACTAGAAGTTTAACAAAATGACTAAAACAATACTTGGACTTAGAAAAGAATGATTTAATTACAAAGAAGCCCTCGAACTTTTTAGGTAAGCAAATTAAATAATAACTTAAAATCCTAATGGAAATGTGTTAAGACAGTTAATGAAAATAAAATTTTTCCAAGCTGACCTGTCAGCTTAACCCCAGCCAAGGGCTCTACCCCTTGGACCCGCTAGGGGCTGCCGCCCATAGAACCCCGCTGACAGTGGCGCTGCCCCCGGACCCCCGTTCGTTGAGGGCTATAATTAAACTAGAATGTGATATGGATAGTGATAGAAATTAATACGCGTAATTGTAATATAGTTAGCCGTGCACAACTAAAGAAAGGGATAACCATAAACGGTGAACGTAACAGAGTTCAGGTGAGTTTCTAGCCCCACTTCCTTGTTATGTTTTCGGGGATGTGTGCATAATCGATGTGAATGTTAATACACTTACCTTAAGCGGTAAGTGTATGCTTGGTATGATTTATGTATGATGATTGCTTGACAGTGCGTGAATGATCTTTGGATATTGCATTTACCGTCAGGAGGTAGTTAAAGATATGATTGATATATATGATGTATGAATGATGAATGTATGTTATGTTAATAGTGCGTGAATGATCTTCGGATAATCACGTATTATTAAGGAAGGTATGTAAAGACAGGTATGTTACAGTTGCACGAAACAAAGGGACCAGACCCTAATAATCTTTGTGAGGATAGGAACCAGACCCTAATAATATCTGTGAGGACATGGACCAGACCCTTATAATATATGTGAGGGTAGGGACCAGACCCTAATAATATCTGTGATGTTGGGATCAGACCCTTATAATATCTGTGACGTTATTGGGCGGAAGGCTCTTTACGTAGTATGGATAGTTATGTATGTAAAGTAAAGTATGAATGATGTACACACCTTCGGGCATGTGTGCAAGTATGTGAACTGATTGTATGTTGTATGATTAACTAGAAATCACTAGCGTAGCTGACTTTTAGTATGCACGCAAGTGAGTAGACGCTTGAGGGGAGGCACGTGGCATGGAATTGAAGACACTAGCATCTCAATGAAATGTTATGTTATTTAAAAGACATGTTTTTATGATTAAATGATTCGAATGCTGGTTAAGACAAGAAATGATGGTTATGTAATATATGGTTGAATGTTTTTGATATTCCGAGAATGTTTTAATTAACTCTGATATTATGAACAGTGTTTATGAGTAAATCCAACGTCCAATGTGGGGCACCGATAACGGGGCCTTACAAGTTGGTATCAGAGCAAAGTTCGAGAGATTTAAGCATCCTACATGCTTAGACTCGAACATAGAATGAGATTAAAGTAAGAAAAAAAGGAAGATGCCAGTACGAGAATGTCATGTGTCACTCAAGCAAGCTGATTAAAGGTAATACATGTGATTAATTTCACATGTAAAGTAGAGTAATGAATGGATGTTGCGTAATTGCTAAATAAAGATTGTAAGAATGCTAGCTTCATTGCTAGGGATAGGATTATACGATGATATGAACTATTTGATTGTCTAACTGTTAGAAGTAGAACCAGCACAAGTGGACTCACAAAGGGAAGTGTATAGTACACGGAGAGTAACGTGATCAGCTAATCACAGCTGGCCACCATGATGACGTTTGCGTTTCCTTATAGAATACGAATGGACGGAGCTAAGAAAGTGGCTGGAAAGAGAGACGCACGGGACGTCGTGGTGGGCCACGCGTTGTCCGAGAACCGTCGGTAGAATCAGCTACTTACACTGAGGGAGAAGGAAGTGCAGCTGGTCGAAATCCAAGTAAAAACGAAGGGGTTCAACTGGACCCTCAATTCAAGCTGCCATTGCTCAAGCGGTAGCAACTGCTGTGAAGAACATGAATCCCGAAAAGTCCGCTGGAAGCCAGGCTAAAACTGCTGAGAAGTCTGGGGAAAAGAGTAAGAAAGATGATGAGAATGAGAAGGAGGAATCAAGTGTGGTTAAGTCGGTGAAAGTCAATGATGGGAGGAGAGGCCGTGGTGGATGCAACTATAAGTCTTTCAAAGGTTGTGATCCACCGAAGCTAAATGGCTTGGGAGACGCAATTACTACTCTCCAATGTATAACCACGATAGACAAGGTTATCCGAATTAGCAAATGCCATCTCGACAAAGCTGTGGGTTACGCTACCCAATCTGTTGGTGATGAAGCCATGTACTGGTGGGAGTCGATTGAGCAGAGAAGGAGTCGGGAAGAGATAAAAGCGATGAGGTGGGATGATCTGAAGGAAATGGTGATGAAGAGGTTTTGTGCGGATGCAGAGGTTGAGAAGGTTGAAATGAAATTATTGAGTCTGAAGGCGGGTAAAATGACACACCGCGGGCACACAACTGAATTCAACCGCATGTCAAGGCTGGTGCCAGACATGGTGAACACTAAGGCCAAGCGGATCAAGTGTTACCTTAGGGGACTGCCGCAGAATGTTCGCGTCTTGGTCAAGGCTGGTAGACCGGGTACTTTTGATTCTGCCGTAGGGTTGGCAGAAATGGTTTACGATGATTTGTCGGTAGACGACGTGGTGGTGGAAGAGAAGAAGGATAAGAAGTGGGTCTCTCCTGCTAAACGACCTGGTACTTAGTTGTGGAACCCCAAGAACAAACTGCCGAGAGTTTTGGAGAAGAGATCGTGTAAGACATGCGGAAAGATGCACGGTGGTGAGTGCAAGTGGAGTAGGAGTTCTGATATTTGTCACAAATGTGGGAAGTCTCATGGTGGGGAATGCAGGCTTGGGTCTAATGCGTGTTATAAGTGTGGGAAGGTAGGGCATTATGCCAATTAGTGCAGTGCGAAGCCAGCATGTTACAAATGTGGCAAGACAAGCCATATGGCAAGCGAGTGCACCGACGGTGTGTCTGGTGGAAGTGGAAGGAAGGATGCTGATCAAACAAGGCCAAGGACTAGAGTCTACATGCTGACCCAGGAACAACCTAGATAGATTCCTAATGTTGTGACCGGTACGTTTTTAGTAAACGGTATTATTGCTTCAGTGTTATTTGATTCGGGTGCGAATAGAAGTTTTGTAGCTACGACATTTAGTAAACTAGCTACAATGAAATGTTGCCGAGCATCTGAAACCTTTATAGTAGAAACCGCTAGTGACGCTTCGGTTAAAGTAACAAAAATGGTTAAGGACTATAAGGTAGAGCTAGAGGGACACGAGTTCCCTTTTACTTTGTATGTTATGACCTTAGGAGGGTTCTACATAGTCTTGGGAATGGATTGGTTGTCTGAGTATGAGGCTCAAATAGTGTGTAAGAGTAGGATAATAAAGCTAAAGTCCTTAGTTGGTAGTGCGGTGACAGTTTATGGTGATAAGGAAAGTTCTGGGCTTAACGTCATTTCGATGATAAAAGCCGAAGGTTTGTTAAGGCGAGGGTGCGGTGCCTACCTGGCGTATGTTGTCAACGCTACACCTGAGACGAAAGAAATGAAAGATGTTTCTATCGTGCGTGACTACCCAGAATTATTCCCTGAGGATCTTCCGGGGTTGCCACCGGAGCAGGAGATAAAATTCCAGATAGATTTAATACCAGGAGCCCATCCTGTCGTGAAAGCACCTTACCGTATAGCGCGGTCCGAGATGAAAGAATTGAAGTCCCAACTGCAAGAACTCCTCGACAGGATTCATATGACCAAGTGTTTCCCCTTGGGGCGCGCCAGTGTTATTCGTGATAAAGAAGGATGGAAGTATGAGAATGTGCATAGACTATTGCGAGTTGAACAAGCTTACGGTTAAAAATAGATATCCTTTGCCAAGGATTGATGATATGTTTGACCAACTGCAGGTTCAAGTTGGTTCACACGAATAGATCGCAGATCAGGCTATCATCAGCTGAAGGTGAAAGAGGCAGGCATCCCTAAAACAACATTTCGGACGCGGTGTAGACACTACGTGTTCCTCATGATGTCATTCGGTCTAACGAATGCTCCCGCAACATTTATGGACATAATGAATAGAGTGTGTCGGCCAATATTGGATAAGTCAGTTATCATCTTCATCGATGATATATTGATTTATTCAAAAAGCGAGTCTGATCATGCAGAGCATCTAAGAGAGGTATTGAAAACCCTGAAGAAAGAGAAGTTATACGCTAAGTTTTCAAAATGTGCGTTCTGGTTACGAGAAGTGCAATTTCTAGGTCACATAATTAATCCTGTAAGGGATTTCAGTGGACCCATCAAAGATTGAGGCGATAACGAATTGGAAGACTCCGCAGGATCCAAGTGACATACGAAGCTTCTTAGGGTTAGCTGGCTACTATATGAGATTCATCGAAGCATTCTCCAAGATAGCCGCACCGTTAACCGGTATGACCCGAAAGTCGATAGTATTCAGTTGGGGTAAGTTTCAAGAAGAAGCTTTTGAGGAATTAAAGAAAAGACTCACGCAAGCTCCAATCCTTGCTTTGCCCTATAGTGACGAGGATTTGGTTGTTTGTACTGATGCTTCGCATCGTGGGTTAAGTTGTGTGTTGATGCAACGAGGGAGGGTAATAGCTTATGCGTCCAGACATTTGAAAGTCCACGAGAGTACGTATCCGACGCATGACTTAGAACTAGCAGCCGTAGTGCATGCTCTCAAGATATGGAGACATTATTTGTATGGTACAAAGTGTACCATTTACACCGATCATAAGAGTTTAAAGTACTTCTTCGAGCAGAAAGAGCTGAACATGAGGCAGAGAAGATGGTTAGAGTTGATAAAGGATTACGACTGCAACATTAAGTACTATCCTGGCAAAGAGAATATGGTCGCCGACGCACTAAGCCGTAATAATGAAGAAGTCATTGCAACAGTGAAGTCAGACCAACTGATTATGAATTCAAGCCTATTTGAAGAAATCATCAAGGTGCAATCAGAAGTGCTGATAGATGAAAGATTAGTGAAGAAAGAAATAATTTATTGCCAGCAAGATGAGTTTATGGAAAACACGCATGGTGTTAAGACTAGGTTTGACCGTATGTGGATTCCTCGCCATGGAAATCTTAGAGGTCGAATCTTAGATGAAGCTCATAAGTCAAGGTATTCAATTCACCCTGGAACTACTAAGATGTATCAGGATTTGAAAGGAGATTACTGGTGGCCGGGTATGAAGAATGATGTAGTGGACTATGTTAGTAAGTGCTTAACATGCTTACAAGTCAAATCAGAACATCAGAGGCCTTATGGAAAGATGCAACTGGAGATACCAGAGTGGAAATGGGAAAACATCACCATGGATTTCATAACTAAGCTACCTCATACAGCTAAGCAACATGATACCATTTGGGTGATAGTGGACGGTTTGACCAAAAGTGCTCACTTTCTGCCTATACAAGAGACAATCTTGTCAGAAATGTTAGCAAGCTTGTTCATTAAATAGGTTGTATCTAAGCATGGAGTACCGTTATCGATCGTGTCTGATAGAGATACTCGTTTTACATCGAGATTCTGGAAGAAGTTTCATGAAGCTATGGGAACGAGATTGAACATCAGTACGATGTATCATCCTCAAACAGATGGACAGTCTGAAAGGACAATCCAAACCCTTGAGGATATGCTACGTGCTTGCGTTTTAGACTTTGGAGGAAGTTGGGATGACCATCTACATCTGGCAGAGTTCTCCTATAACAATGGCTACCATTCGAATATTGGCATGCCACCATTCGAGATGTTATATGGTAGACGATGTAGAACCCCGGTATGTTGGGGAGAGATTGGTCAGAAAGAGATGGGAAGTTTAAAAGTTGTGCAAGAGACTTGTTCAAAGTTCGATTAGATCAAGTCAAGAATGAAAGCTACTCAAGATCGTCAGAAGTCCTATGCTGATAAGCGGCGACGACCAATCGAGTTTAACGTTTGTGACAATGTGATGATCAAGGTCTCGCCCTTGAAAGGGATTATTCGTTTCAAGAAGAGAGGAAAGTTGAGTCCGAGGTACATTGGACCGTTTAAGACTGTGGAATGTGTGGGCGAAGTAGCTTACAAGTTAGATTTACTAGAAGAGTTAGAAGGAATGCATTCTACTTTTCATGTCTCTCATCTGAGAAAATGTCTATCCGATGACACGTCTCATGTGCCATTAATGGACATTGAGGTTGATGAACAGTTGAACTACATTGAGCAACCCATCGAGATAGTTGATCGCAAGGAAAAGCAACTCCGTCACAAGGTTATACCCTTAGTGAAAGTGATATGGAAGCATCGCAAAGGATCGGACGCTACATGGGAAGCTGAGGAAGAGATGCGCAAGTCCTATCCAGATTTGTTTTAGTAATAATTAGGTTTCGGGGACGAAACCTCTTTAAGGAGGGAAGACTTGTAACATCCCGTTTTCTAGTTTCGGTTAATAAAATGAAAATATGAGTTATTAAGAGTTGGGCTAGTGTTGGGTTAAATAGATATGAGTTATGGACTTGGGTTATGAAGGAAAAAGGTAAAGACCATGGACTTAAGCCCATGACCCATAATTATATAAGCCTTAATTACCCATTTAATCATTCATTCACACATATTCCATACACCACCAAAACACACACTTAAGCTCTCTCTCTAATTTATCTCATTTCTCTAGCCGAACCAAGATAGAAAACCGATCCCGATCCATGGTAATGATAGTATGATGTTGTATGAACTCAAACCCGTTAGATTTAGTCACGAAATGACGAACCGGCACCGTTAAACCGTTAAAGTCATGGGATCCGGGGGGAATCAGGTATAAACCGAACCTAAGATGAGCTTAGGGGTCACCCTAGCTCAGATCTGGATCGAACGAGACGAAAAACGGTGGAAAACGAGTGAGATCTCATTTTTCTTGCGACGACGGTGCCGGAAAATTGCGTACTATGTTAATGATATGTCAGAGAATGTTTGACATTCTCTGACCTAACCCTAATTTGTTACGGGGAGTTAACGAACTAGGGGTGATTCGTCAAGCGATTCGTTAATGGAAGCTTAACGAACTAGCCTTAGTTCGTGTCCAAGTTCGCGATGGAAAAGATAACGAATTACCCCCGATTTGCTATGACCATTCGTTAACAGAAACGAATTAGAAGGTCCAATTCGTTACATGGACTGATTCATCAAAGGACCAGTTCGTTATAAGGTCCAATTCGTTACAAGGACCAGTTCGTTTTGACAAACCAATTCGTTAAAAAACCAAGTAACGAACTAGAAGTTTAACAAAATGACTGAAACAATACCTGGACTTAGAAAAGAATGATTTAATTACGAAGAAGCCCTCGAACTTTTTAGGTAAGCAAATTAAATAATAACTTAAAATCCTAATGGAAAATGTGTTAAGACAGTTAATGAAAATAAAATTTTTCTAAGCTGACCTGTCAGCTTAACCCCAGCCAGGGGCTCTACCCCTTGGACCCGCTAGGGGCTGCCGCCCATAGAACCCCGCTGACAGTGGCGCTGCCCCCGGACCCCCGTTCGTTGAGGGCTATAATTAAACTAGAATGTGATATGGATAGTGATAGAAATTAATACGCGTAATTGTAATATAGTTAGCCGTGCACAACTAAAGAAAGGGATAACCATAAACGGTGAACGTAACAGAGTTCAGGTGAGTTTCTAGCCCCACTTCCTTGTTATGTTTTCGAGGCTGTGTGCATACTCGATGTGAAAGTTAATACACTTACCTTAAGCGGTAAGTGTATGCTTGGTATGATTTATGTATGATGATTGCTTGACAGTGCGTGAATGATCTTTGGATATTGCATGTACCGTCAGGAGGTAGTTAAAGATATGATTGATATATATGATGTATGAATGATGAATGTATGTTATGCATGTTATGTTAATAGTACGTGAACGATCTTTGGATAATGCACGTATTATAAAGGAAGGTATGTAAAGACAGGTATCTTACAGTTGCACGAAACAAAGGGACCAGACCCTAATAATATCTGTGAGGTTAGGTACCAGACCCTAATAATATCTGTGAGGACAGGGACCAGACCCTTATAATATCTGTGAGGGTAGGGACCGGACCCTAATATTATCTGTGATGTTGGGGACCAGACCCTTATAATATCTGTGAGGTTATAGGGCGGGAGGCTCTTTACAAAGTATGGATAGTTATGTATGTAATGTAAAGTATGAATGATGTACACACCTTCGGGCATGTGTGAAAGTATGTGAACTGATTGTATGTTGTATGATTAACTAGAAATCACTAGCGTAGCTGACTTTTAGTATGCACGCAAGTGAGTAGACGCTTGAGGGGAGGCACGTGGCATGGAATTGAAGACACTAGCATCTCAATGAAATGTTATGTTATTTAAAAGACATGTTTTTATGATTAAATGATTCGAATGCTGGTTAAGACAAGAAATGATGGTTATGTAATATATGGTTGAATGTTTTTGATATTCCGAGAATGTTTTAATTAACTCTGATATTATGAACAGTGTTTATGAGTAAATCCAACGTCCAATGTGGGGCACCGATAACGGGGCCTTACAATTGTATGTGCACTCATATAGTAACTTCAATTCAAAACATCAAAAGCAATCAACTCAATCTTATGTCCACTAAACTAATTGTTGGTAATTTTAATTTGTTTACCTCTACCCATTCTCATAACAACAACAATAACAAACGCAATCCTAAACATCAACTATATGCTATTAATCAAATTAACAATCAATCTCAACAAAATCATAGCGTCTCAACAAGAAATTTACGCCAAAATTCACTCGTTATGTTTCATTTGCCACTATCACTATTCAATTCAACCCTCATATCGTTTTGCACCCAACGTAATCGGTCGGTTATAATGTTACTACTTGCCACGTACCACAAGACGTCCCATAACGTCCTATGATGTCTAATTCTAAAACCCATGCTACGACGTTTGCTCAAACCTTATACCCTGCTTGCTGTAATTGCTACAAGTATGAAGAACCTAGTCACCTACGTCACGTGTATTCTCGATTCAGTCATGTTCAACAAGCCCAAAATTTTTCCAAACTTATTCTTTTAAATCCTATTTTGCAACCTAATCAAAATATTTCAACTCAATCAACTTCAATTATCCGCATTTTTATAAGGTAATTAATCAAGTTATCCATAACTATGTTTATCGAAGAAAATGTTTTTGTCATTTTTTTATCTAAACATATTTTATCTCTCTCAATCATAAATTTAATAAATCTTCACTCGATTTTTGGATTTAAACAATTTTAATTCTAATAATTATTGATTATGCTTATACAATAAAACATATCTTCTCAAAAGACAACTTCCTATACGACTGTACTCCTAGTTTATCTCATGACCTCATTCATCCCAATTTGTTTCACTCCCAACCGTAAGGAATCAATTCCTTTTCAAACTTCCAAGATTTATAACCTATATCAAAAGACGTTTTAAAACTCTAATATTTTATTTAAAATCAACTCAAGGACTCAATTCATTTTTAGCAATATTTTCTAATTATAACCAAAACGTATTAAAACTCTTGTTTTCTCAAAATCATGTTTTGCAAACGTTTTGTAACCCACATGATGGGACGAGTTATGTGGACCATCCGACGATCTAAGTAATTATGGAGGCCTACATAATTATCAAAGTCCTTGCTTGGAAATCATAACGCGTGCAATTGTGTGTCATAATATAGAATCAAAAGTAGTTGGGATAACGATGAAAATGTAGAGATGATAAGGACATGGTGGATACGCCGCTGGTACATCCTATATATAAGTGTCTTTTTTCGGATTTTCACTTGGAGCGTTGTCATGACTATTCAAAGTTCTGTTTTTATGATAAATTTTAAAAAGTTATATTAAAAATTTACTTTCCCTCTAAATTTAATGGTGTGTTATAGTGTTCTTTAATTTCTGGACGAAATTCTCTAAAGTAGGGGAGACTGTAACCACTCGGATATTCCACATATTATTTTAATAATCGTTACCCGACCCATTTATGGGATTATGAATTTACATAGCGTTTATTGAGTTAATTTCTTGTTATAACATTACTTTTAATTATTTATATATTTAAAAGTTTCAAAATATGACAATTTCAGCCCAAACTTAAACTATTAATCAAATACGTTTCCACCTTCAAACTTTAGGGTCATATATGCAAATATTGCAAACTAATATCCATTATCATAATCTTCAACTCATGACCCAAATCCAAAGACCCCTTTAGCTATCTTGTGCCATAAGTCTCGTCGTAAACATGGAATTAATTCGTGCAAATCGTTATACATGCCTAACAAAGCTCACCGACCCTTTTAATTAAGGAAAACGAAGTCATACTAATACGTATTAACGATTATAAACAGCCATATATAACATGTTTGTAATACACTATCTAACCCTCATCATAATTCAATTAATCAAACACACACCATCCTCATGTCATCGCCAACATAAGCCCATAATGAATTCCATTAACGAGGCCTTCTGATATGGGTTCGTGAACGCGTCTGGTCGTCAGGTTCTATACCGTCGTTCTCCATCAATATGAATCCTTGTCGTTGTATCCTGAACGATTTATCTTTCTCACATCATCACTTGTTTTTCGTTCATCCGATGAGGTGAGTAATCACTCCCCTTTTTACTTATTTTAAATCCTTTTGGTGACTTATGCGTATTTACAGTATTTATCTAATTATCTAGTATACAAAACCGCAACCGTTTAATCCTTGTGTGTATATCAGTTTATGCCTAACTTGCTATTTGCTTACTTGCTTTATTTGAATCGCATTTGGAGAGGTCTAACATATTCTCAGTCTAGTATGATCATACGATCGTTGTAGTGGCCAACGTCCGATGCATTGACAATGGTTTCAACGACATCTCATTTTTGGTAACCAATGCCCATTCGCATGGCAACGGTTTAGCCCTTTCTTTATGGTTTGATTGGTTGTGTTATATGCTATGGTTTAATTGTTTATTCTCACAGGAACAGTTTGCATCTTTCTTTAATTATTAATTACCGTTGTATTTAAAACTAGTGTTGTACTCACTCAACATATGTTGTTGACAAAAATATATTTTATACGCATTTGCAGGTTATCAACTTGATTGTTAGCAAGATGATGATCACATAGAGATGTCTTTTAGGATACAAACTTAATTGATCATTTTTGTAATTTCTTTATACTTGATGTGTTAAACTGTAATTGTTTTATTTAATTAAATTTAATAGATAATGTCGCCTTTATTGTTGCATGATAGTACTTTTAGAGCTGTGAGCAATTAGCTCACGCCCCGTCATTTCCGCTTTAGGTTGGGGTGTGACATCATATATATTTTACTAGAAAATAGGGCTTTGATGACACGTGAACTATGACACACACGATTCTTTGACGTAAAAAAACGCGTTTCGTAAAAATGTCATATTTTATAAAATTTCAAGGATCTAAGACATACATTTTCATGTGTCATAAAAAGTATGAAAATTAACTTAGAATACCCTTTAGAAAATTGTGTCATCTTTGAATGTTACTTTATGTTTTCTAAAATCACTGTCGCTTTATGTTAATAAAACTAGAGCTTTTGAAATCGCAACCTCTATCTATTGGAGCCACAACAAAAATAATATGACCTTCAGATTCCGGTAGATCGATCGTTCCAACACATATGATCGGAGAGGAAGAAAATGGCATTCACGGTAGTTTTGGAGTCAGTTCTTAATAAGTGAAATGTGTATATATTAAAATTTACCAAGATTTAAAAATAGAATTACTAATTTAACAACACACAAACATCAAGTATATCGGTCATAGTGTAGTAAGTAAGTAAGACCAGATATCGAACTTAAGATATTATAAAAAATCTCTAAATAATAAACCTAATTAATCACTGACCTAAATTGATTTTTTAGTTTTGTTCATATTTTAAATCAGAAATATTTAAAATTACTAAATATTAAATTAGAATTTTAAGATATAAATTTACGCTAAATAAATAAAAGAATAATTGGATTCTAATAATCCAAACTGTTGAATATTGGTCAGTTTAATCCCAACTAACAATTTAACTACTAGTGATCACAACTTTCAATTTTGTTATCATTAACAATTCTGAACTAATATATGACTAACTCCGTTTATTTTTTATGACGTGTCGTGTGATGTGTCAATTGCATGGCAATCCATCACTTTATTTTAAATATTATTTAAATATAGTTTGTAAAGTAAATGACTAAATTAACCTTGATATTAAAAGGTTACAAAAATAAGTAAATTAAATATATAATAATATTTAAACAGGGGGCCCATCTACCACCTCCCACTCCCTCTCTCTCAACCTACTCCACTACACCAAAACCTTCATTAATTTCGGCCACTATTGTACGCCGCTGCCATACCCCTCCCAACTTACGACCACCACCGTTTCCACCTCCGGTGAGCACAGCTGAACTGGATCTCCAAACCCCACTAAAATCCTCCATCTCCTCACCATATAACCCGCCTGAAAATCGTGACCTTCGATCTGTCCACCTTGTATACCACTATCCCTCTTCATAAAGCAAGAAACCCCAAAATCCTAAATCAATTTGTGGAGAAAATACTTGAATTTGCAGTGACGTTCATCATTGCCGAGATTAATGTCAACATCGTCTTCAAATCAATATTTAAGGTTTAGAAATGGTATTTGTTGTTAAAGATGAATAATTTGAAGGTAGGTGTTCATCAAACAGAAGCACCACGCAACAATGAAAGGAGGGGCAAACAAAACTCCGTATGGTCCAGGTTGCAACAAACCAATTATTCTCCCGCAGAAAAGCAAGCGCAACCAAGTTCACCCCAGCCCCAAAAAGACATTCGTAATCGCGGAGAAGGTGACAAGAGGGAGGGCGGCAGAGAGCCTAACAGACCTCTACCACGAATATGGACTCCCCTCACCAAAACGCCTTCGCAAGTGTTAAGCACAGAGAATGTCCAGTTTAAAAGCCCCAAGCCATTACTCCATAAGGGACCACCAAACAGTGGCAAGTATTGTGAGTTTCACAAGTCCACAGGGCACAACACCGATGCATGCCACCATTTGAAGGATGCGATTGAAAGAGATGTGAAATCAGGCAAGTTGGCTCACCTGGTGAAAAACCCAAGACCAGAGAATGAACAACCAGACGGAGCCTCAGCCAGTAAAAAATTCAAAAGAATCTGTGTAGCCGAAGGAGGAAGGCAAGGGCAAATATCGAGGAAGAGAAGCGCGCAAGTCCAAGGGGATTGGCACGAGCAACAAGTAATCTTCCCAAGAATCAGAGGAGGCCCGTCTATCAGCAGTCCTCTAGTCATCACTGCGCACATCGCTCATTATGAGGTGTCAAAAGTCCTGGTGGACACCGGCAGTGAATCAGACATCATGTATGAGCAATGTTTCAGGAAGTTGGATCCAGCAGACCAAGCAAGGCTTGAAATTGTGAATGCACCAATCTCGGGTGTCTCAAACGAAATTATTCACCCCCTAGGTCAGATACAATTAGAACTAACTATGGGGGATGAGAAACACAAGCGAGCTGAAATTGTCAACTTCTTGGTCTTGCCCACCACTTCATGCCATAATATGATCTTGGGTAAAGGAACGATTGCCCAGTTCAACGCCATATCGTCACCAGCGCACGGCGCGTTGGGGTTCCCAACACCAACAGGAGTAACATTTGTATACCGAGATCATTTGTGCACAGTAACAAATATACCGCGTGAAGGGAGAATGAAGCTTCCAATGGCAAACAACGCGCCAGAGGAATGGATTCTCAACCCAAAATTCCCAAAACAATCACAATTGGAGCTACGATATCAGATGACACAAGGGTGAGAATGAAAAGATTGCTCACAACGTATATATCGGTCTTCGCGTGGCAACATTCTGATATGACTGGGGTTCCGCGAGACCTGGCGCAGCATTCTCTCAACACATTCAAGTCTGTAGAGCCAATTGCTCAAAAGAAAAGAGTCATGGGGGATGAGAAGGCAAAGGCCATGAATGAGCAAGTAGAAGATCTACTGCGCGCAAATATCATCCGCCCAATACGATACCAAACATGGGTAGCCAATCCTGTGATGGTAAAGAAGAGCAATGGGTCATGGAGAATGTGCATTGATTTCAAGGACCTCAACAAAGCGTGTCCAAAAGATTGTTACCCCCTCCCAAACATTGACGCGAAGGTGGACTCTGTGGCGCCATTTAAGCTCAGATGTTTCCTAGATGCCTATAAGGGCTATCACCAAATTCAAATGGCACCACAAGATGAGGACAAGACTGCCTTCAGAACTGACAAGGGTGTTTTCTGTTACACAAAAATGCCCTTTGGTTTGAAGAATGCAGGAGCCACTTACCAAAGACTCATGGATGCGGTTTTCAACGAGCAAATTGGAAGAAACTTAGAAGTCTACGTGGATGATTTGGTGATTAAAAGCAGGGAGGAAAAACAAATGCTCAAAGACATCGAAGAAACCCTTTGGCGCCTAAAGGAAGTAAACATGAAGCTCAACCCGAGCAAATGCACATTCGGCGTAGAAGAAGGGAAATTTCTCGGTGTAATGGTCACCAAGGATGGTTTCAAGGTGAACCCAGAGAAGGTGGAGGCTATCCTTGATATGCCCTCACCATCCACCATGAAGGAAGTTCAAAAGTTGAATGGCAGATTGGTATCAATTAACAGGTTCCAAGCAAACTATGCAAGCAAATTTACCCCATTCGTTAACATATTGAGAAATTGCTTAAAGAAAAGCCAATTCAAGTGGACGCCTGAGGCCGAGCAAGCTTTCAATGAGATAAAAGAATGTCTGATAAATCTGCCTGCGCTCACAGCTCCACTTCCTGGTGAAACTTTAACGTTGTACCTGTCAGCAGGAGAGCGCGCCATTGGCGCAGTATTGTTGGTGGATCGCAAGGGAATCCAAACACCAATCTATTATGTAAGTCGGGTGCTGACAGATCCTGAGACGTGCTACACCATCATAGAAAAGTTAGTTTTATCACTAACAAATGCATCGCGCAAGCTTCATAGATATTTCAATGGTCATCCCATTGAAGTCCTGACTGATTACAACATCCAGCAAGTCTTGCGACGTCCCGCGCTCTCAGGAAGGCTGACAAAATGGGCGCTGGAATTAGGGGAGCACATGATCACCTACAAACCTCGTCCAGCAATCAAGGGACAAGTCTTAGCTGATTTCATTGTAGAAATCCCTGAAGGAAAAGTCGAAGAGGCTCAGCGCGAAGTAGACCCTCCGCAAGCCAATAATGAAGAAAATGTTTGGAGATTATTCACTGATGGAGCTTCAAACAACGAAGGGTCCGGCACAGGCCTCAAACTGGTGGATCCAGAAAGTCATGAGTATACTTACGCAATCAGGTTGGATTTCAAGAGCACCAACAATGAAGCTGTGTATGAAGCCCTGCTGGCTGGTCTGCGCATCGCGCACAAGTTCGAAGTTAAAAAACTAGAGGCCCATGTCGATTCATACTTGGTAGCAGCACAGGTCAATGGCCTTTATGATGCCAAGGAGAACACCATGCCTCTGTATCTAGAGCAAGCGAAAAAACTCATCGAACAATTTGAATTCTTCAGAATCATACATATTCCGCGCAGTGAAAATAAGTCTGCCGACGCGCTGAGTAAGATGGCATCAACCTGCTTCGATCACTTTGGCAAAGATGTCAGGGTGGAAGTAATGAGCAACCCGTCGGTGGAAGCGAAGTCTGTCCTTGTAATTCATACAACACCTTCATCATGGATAACTCCAATAATGGAATTCTTGAAGGAGGGAAAGGTACCGGACGATCGTGCACAGGCGAGGAAGATAAGACACAAGTCGCAGAACTACGAACTGCTTGATGGTACGTTATATCGACGCTCTTATCTTGGACCGCTCATGAAATGCCTGGATGCTGAGGAAGCAAGCTATGTGATCAGAGAGAAACAAGAAGGAATCTGTGGAATACATGCTGGCCCGCGCATGGTGGTTGCCAAGGCAATGAACGCAGGTTACTATTGGCCAAGCATGTACTTGGACGCGTTAAAAGAGATCCAAAAATGCAAAGCGTGTCCGAGCTATGCGCCAAACACTATGCAGCCAAAGAACAACTTGATTCCGGTGACCTCCGCATGGCCTTTCCACAAATGGGCAATTGATATTGTGGGTCGCTTACCACAAGCGCAAGGGCGGTTAAAATTTTTGGTAGTGGTAGTAGATTATTTCACAAAATGGGTTGAAGCCAAGCCACTGGCAAAAATCACAGCCGAGGCAATGAAGCAATTTATTTGGAGCCACATCATATGTCGTTTTGGCCTGCCTATGGAAATTGTGAGCGACAATGGCAAACAATTAACTGACAAGAAGATATCCAATTGGCTCAAAGAATTGCGCATCAACCAGGTCTTCACTTCAGTATACCACCCTCAAGGGAATGGCCAAGTGGAACGCGTGAACCAAAGCTTGCTGAATGGGCTGAAGAAAAGGTTGGAGGGAGAATCCCATTCATGGGTCGAGGAGCTACCTAATGTCCTGTGGGCGCACAGGACATTAAGCAAAACAAGCAATGGCGAATCCCCGTTCAGCCTAACCTATGGAACGGATGCTATGATTCCAGCAGAGATTGGATGCCCATCCTATAGAGTGCTCATGATGAGTAAAAAAGACAACGAGCAAGAAAGGAGGTTGGATCTCAACTTACTTGAAGGGCGCAGAGAGGCGGCTATCATCAGTGAAGCCAAATACAAGAAAAAACTAGAAAAATATTACAATCAGCGCGTGAAAGAATGCCACTTCAAGAAGAATGATTTTGTCCTTCGGAACAATGAAGCTAGTCGCGCAATACCCCCGGGAAAGATGTCTCCCAACTGGGAGGGACCTTATCAGGTCTCGGAAGAATTGGGAAAAGGCGCATACGCTTTAAAAGATTTGAATGGAAAGAAGATCCCGCGCACATGGAACGCAGCACAGCTTAGAAAATGTTTCATGTAAAAGTTGTCCAGTTTGTAATCAAGGCCCTTTAAGCCAGTATGAATAATGATGCGCGCTATTTTCTATTAATGTGTGTTCTATTACCTTTTGCATACATGTTTCACACTTCCCTTTATTAATTTTGAGCAATATGACAACATTGTATTGACATCAAACTAAAAATAAAACGAAGTAAAACATACATGCGCGAGCTTCAAGTTCAAACGCGTTAACGAGTTTTAACTCTAAAACGTCAGGGCCTTAGCCCAATAATATGAGCCTTAGCTCAGGGCCTTAGCCCAATAATACGAGCCTTAGCTCAAATTACTCACAACATCCATCCTACATGCTGCGCAGCTAAACCATAAAAATACCTAAGCACAGCTAAGGCAAAGCACATGCCAAAACATAGTTGTTAAGGTCTCAGGTCGAGGTCGCGCATGGGATTGTTATGGATATCAGAGTAACACATACTGACACGTAAAGGCTAAAAAACTCATTCATAATTCCCTATAATAAATGGGCGATAACGTCGCGCAAAAGAGGAATAATGAAATGCCAAGGCACGTGTCAGCATATTCAGAATATTGCAAAATAACTTGAAATATGACAAGGATTAAGTAAAATAATTTCCTTACAACCTTGTTCAAGTTTCAATGTGCAAGCATATCTTATATTCAACAAGCAAACACATGCAATATAAAGAGATGAATTGGGAATGCGCAAGATGCGAATAAGGGAAAAACAAAATTTCATTCCAAAACATAGAAGTTTACAAATATACAAAATGATGAGATAAAAACTACAAACAAAAAAAAACATGAAGGGCTTCTCAAGTCTCTATGTCAACATCTGCCTCTTCATCGCCCTCATCATTACCTCCTCCCTCAGCATCTGGCGCAGCCCGCTCCTCGTCATCTCCAAACTTACCATAATCAAGCTGTTCGTCTTGAATGGAGTCGTCTTCTATCACGATAGTGTCAGGAGTAGGTCTTTTGGCCACGCCAGAGCCGCTAGCAGAGGCAGCATTGCCCGCGCCATCATCGCTGCCACCAGTCCCCTCACATTCGTCAAGTAATTTCTTTAGAGCGCCAAGATCGGGCTGGTCAGCAAGCGCGGCTATCTTCAAGTCACAAGGAAAAGTATGAGTACAAAAGATTAGGAAAATAAGTCAAGGTAAACTCATTAAGATTAAAATACCTGCTCAAGGATGGGAATTGGAGTATTCAAATACTTCTCCCCCACCTCGGCCATGTCAGCGCAGACAACGTCGAGCTGATAAGGGTAGTCGGATGGATTCTTCTTCAGCATGCCATATTCATAGCCATCCTTAAACCCTTCAGCTCGACCCACCAAGCGCGACGCAGCATTGCAATCCATCACAAGGGTCTGAAACTCATCTGAGTATTTCATCGCATAAGCGCAACGAGTCACACCCTGTGAAACTAGCCATTGACGATCCTGCGCGAGAGAAGAAACAGACGTCTCAAGAGCAGGAATCTGAGAGTTTAACAACTCAACAGTTTCCTTGGTTTGTTTTAGCTCTTCTCTGTCAGACGTTGCTGCCGCCAAGGCTTCATTCTTCTCTGCTCGCGCAGCATCGAGCTTTTCTCTCTCAGACGCTGCCGCCGCCAAGGCTTCATCCTTTTCTGCTCGCGCAGCATCGAGCTCTTTCTTCAGGCGTGCAACCTCACTCTCTAATAAAGATTTGTCAGTGTTAGCCTGCACAAGAGTTTGATCACGCGCCTCTGCCTCTAACTCCAAGTCACGCGCTCGCCGCGCGTACCTGGCCGCATCCGCTTCTGCCGCTTGTAGCTTCTCCCGCGCAGCCTGCAGCTCATGCCCGCGCTTCACAAAGGCAGCGTTGGCACTTGCTCGGTTCTCGCTAAGTTCTGCTTGGAGTTTCTCAGCTCTCTCTCGAGCGTCAGAAAGATTCCAAGCAGAAATCTTAGCCTCTTGCATGGCCTCCACAAGGGCATCACGCACTTTTATATAATCATTGCGAAGCTCTTGGGAGGCAGCAAAGAACGCAGACCCAGCAAAAAGGTGGTCATTGAGCAAGTCCACGCGAGCGCGGTCCTCCTGAAACCTCCTTTCAGCCGGAGGCACAGAGTGAGCCCAGAAGTCTTCACACACGCCCATGGATTGAAATGAGCTATCTTCAGTAATATTCCAGCTCGGGCGGTATATGTGATCGGCTTCCTGCAAACACAAAGCAACGCAAAAGAAACGTTTTAGTTATCTAGACACTAATTTGGAAGTCCGCACAGCGGAGAAAAACAAACTTATACCTGCGGAGAGCCGGCAGAAAAGTCAGCGCCAGCCCCACGAGAAGAAGGCTGCGTCACGAAATCTCGTGGCGCTACAGGGCTTGCGCGGCCACCATCGGAATCTTCAAAATTGACCTCCTCATCATCCTCTGTAACAGGTCTTTTCTCCTGCGACTTGGAAAAATCAAAAACAGTCTCACGAGGAGGGCTACGCGCAGGAGGAGGTGAGGGAGGTCTTGACGCCGTTAGATCAGCGCGTAAAATAGTCTCCTGCTCCTTCGTAATCCCAATAAGAGGAGATTCAGTGCTTGTTGGAGCAGGAGCAGAACTAACGGCGCCGGCACCGGCACCAGTAGTGCCACCAGCAGCTTGTGTGCCAGCTATAATTCCTATGAAAAAACCAAGGAGAAATGATTCATGACTTGATCTAAAGGAAAAAATCAGAAAATCAAAGCGCAATAAATACCTTGGCGCACCGCCATCCGCGAATTGAGCATCGCCATGAAGTCCATTTTCCCCCTTTTCGAGGGTAAAACAGGGGACTTCAAAGCAACCTTCGGCGCAGCCTCGGTACCTTGCTGCGCCTGAGGTTGAGCCACCAAAGTCGCCGGCTCTACAAACATTTGAGTGAACAAAGCTTCATTAATAACTCTATCGGAATCACGCTCATAAAACCACAAAATATAAACAAAGTATACCTGTTGGAGAAGATGAAACAGCAGGCGCAGCGCCGCTTCCCTTGTCCGCCGCGCGAAGAGATGAGGTGGCAGCACCATACCTCGTGTGGACAGGAGGATTGCCCACACCACGAGGCAAAGAAGACGAGGAAAACTTGGAGGTAAATCCCTTGGTTTTCTCAAGTCCCTTCGCTTGGGTAGGAGGATCCTGGGCAACAGGGGCATCATTTTTCTTCTGTTTTTTACTGGCCCCTGAGCTAGTTTTGCCTTTAGCTTTGCGCTTGAGTTGTGGCGCCTCAGCTTCTTCCTCCACCTCTTCTTCCGCAAGCTCCAACTCATAGTTCTCGAGTGCATCTACAATACGTGCAACAGAAATGTTAACCAAATTTGGTATTCTAAAGGCCTAAGCATAAGTACAAAGGCTTACCAGGCGCATCGCTGTCAAAGCAAAATTCTAAATCGACAGGGATGAACATATCATCGAAGCGATCGGGGAAAGCAACTTCCCCAGCGCTCAGCGCGACAGAGCCACCCTCCATATGCTCGTCATAGGCGGCGTGGACGTATTCCTTGCTTACTGCATAAAACAAGACAAATGATATCAGCAAAACGAATTATATTCGCGCAGAAATAATGCAACGAGCTAATAACTCACCTAAGCCATCAACTTGGACGACAGGCTCAGTCGCGCTGTCGGTCCACCTCTTGCTCATATCAACCCCCACCAGCGCCTCCTCGCAAATATTCTTGGCGGGGGATGGTTCAGCAGTTAACTTGTTAACCCATGTGCCCGTTGGGTTCTTAAGAACATTCTCATCCGCGGGCGCAGAAGTGATCGCGCACATGGTCATGCGGATGGGAATCACACCAGCCTTAATATAAAAAAAATTTTCAGACCAGTCATGAAGGCTTTTGAAGGAAACAGTGCAGCACTTAACCTTCTGGCTGCGCGGTATGAATGAGAACAAAGAATCTTGGATTTTTGGCTTGTAAAAATATTGAAAGCGCCGAGGGGTGGGCTCCTCGCGCTGAGCTTTGCACATGAACTCAAAATGAGTCATGCGCACTAGTCCACAAGGATGGACTTGGGATATGTGAATCCCATAAACCTGAAGGAGCGTGCCCATAATCCTTTTCATCGGAAGACGAAGGTTACAGTGAGTGAAAAGGTGAGAGTATAAAGAGATATAGCCGGTAGGCGGATCTGCCGCCGTTTGCCCGGCCGCCGGGAGCAGACAGCTGTACTCAGGGAGAAAACCCTGAGAGGCGATGAGATTGTCGAAATCAGACTGTTTCAATTTGCAGGGAATCTCATCCCATCTCTTCACTGTTTTGTTCTTCCCCACCTCCTCCGACGAGGCCTCGGCAGCCCGTTTACCCTTGCCGGTCTTCTTCAAAGTGGACATAACTAACGATTTTACACGGCGTTTGCTGGGGGAAATTGTGGTGTCTGGGTTATCAGACATACAATTGTGAATCAAACAGCGGTTACTTTAAGTACGGAAACCTGGAAGAAAAAGATAAATGCTCTTAATCGGAATGAAAATTGAAGGAGAAAGAGCTCTGAAATAACAATGAAGATGAAGAAAAACCACTCAAAAGGCTTGCTTTTATAGGCCCAGGAGAGAGAAAGAAACAGGTACTGATCAGAGTTACGCTCACGCGCCCCCACTCGCAGGTGCAGGCCAACATGAGCGCGACACGTGTTCCTGACACTGTATGAGGAGACATGAAAGGCCACTGTAGCACCTCGAGCACACGAAAAGTCTGACACATAACGTCTCCATCTCTGACGCATGTCAGCACCAACCAACCACGTACATGGACGATTCATTTCAACCAAAAGGATAGAATTTCGCGCAACGCACATATGACAAATAAAAAAGAAAAGACAAACCCTATTAAAAGAGCAAACTATTAAGTCTAATATCTATCTTACCTCGCTCGCGCGAGACAAGACACACATTAGACAAGGGGGGCTTGAAGAGGTATGCACCCGCCTTAACATCGAGCGGGGCGGGTCAACCCACAAGATATAGACAAGAGGCTTGAAATCAGGATGTCATGAAGACACAAAGCCAAAACCTATGCGCGTGGCGCATATCACATATGCTCACGCATATCACATATGTTCACGCATCACATAGCTCACGCATCATATATGCTCACGCATATCACATCTGCGCGTGGCGCATCTGCGTGTGGCGCGTATCACATATGCTCACGCATCATATATGCTCACGCATATCACATCTGCGCGTGGCGCATCTGCGTGTGGCGCATATCACATGCTCACGCATCATATATGCTCACGCATATCACATCTGCGCGTGGCGCATCTGCGCGTGGCGCATATCACGTATGCTCACGCATATTACATATGCTTGCGCATATCACATCTGCGCATGAAACATCTGCGCGTGAGAATAAAGAGAAGACCTCGCGCATCCCCAGGATAGGCGCATATCACACATGCACATAATCAACCACGTCCTTATCCAAATCAGGATAAGGACAACCATGATTGTGCTCATCAGACAACCTTCCAGAAGGTATTCTTTAAGGAATAAAGAATATGCTTATGTTGACAGCTGCCAATGAAGGGTGGACAACTCAGCAAAACCCATGTGCTACCACGTGATTGCACATGGGTCAGGTGAAATACCTTGGTCAGAGAATAATCAATGAAAAAGCACCAGGTGTCCTAAGGACACGTGGCGCGAAGCAATAGGAGGAGGCCAAAAAGGCCCTAATTGGGTCTGAGCCCAATCATTGGAAACCCTAACACTATAAATACCACACCACCTCCACAAGGGGAGGTAAGCAAGAAAATATATTCTAAGTCCTTACTCACTTTCAGATTATTATTATCTTCTCCTACAATATCTTATTCTCACACCGGAGGGTTACCCCAAAGCGGACCCCTCTGTCCCTTTCTGAGGGGTAAGTTCACGGTGCTGCTCGTTTTGTAGGTGGAAGAATTCATACTCCGGAAAACCATCGGTGATATAGCATACTCATACCCGAGGAAAGTTGATCGTCTACTAGTAAGTCGATCCACGTTTCTTCACATATAAACATTGCTGAAAAAGGACGAAATCAAAGGGGTTTTAGCGGATTGTGATACAACGCCTGTTTGGGATATGACTTTGGGATTTATTTGCGGTTTATGGTGTCGCCGGAGATTAAGAACACGAATGGGTTGGAAAGGTTGAAGATAAGTTGGTGATAGTGAGTCCCACCTGATTTGTTTTATAATTAACTGTTTAATGTATTTTTTAATAATAGACAAGTCGCACAAGTTGTCAAAAAAAAATAAACGGGGTTATTCATCTGTTAGTCCATGATTGTTATTAGTAGCAAAATTAAAACTTGGGATTGCTAGTAGTTAGATTGTTAGTTGAAATTAAAATTGGCCAATACGCAATAGTTTGGATTATTACAATCCAATTTTCTTAATAAATATAGTAAACTTAAATGATTTGAACTTTGAGAAACGAGAGAAATCATTTTTTTAATTTAGATTTGATAAAATTGAGTTACTTTGGTATCAATTCCTAGACACAAGTAATGAAATCCTAACTATGGTGAATTGATTGAAGACCCAACTCTTACCTAGTAAACCTCTAAACCATAGACGGTAGACTAGGCTCGAATTTGGGGCACACGAAGAAGTGCTAAAATGGACCGACTCGAACCTTCGACACCAGATCCCACAACTATTAAGTATAAAAACATTTATAAATTAAAAACCGTTAAACTATGAAGCTAATTATATGTAACTTAGAAAAGGGTACTATTCTAGACTTACATATTTTTAAGCACAAAGTACAAGTCACTTATGCATCGCAGTTACGGTTTGATGCTCTACTAACAAGTGCACGACCTCATGTCGTTTTACAGTTGTAGATGCACAACGACTGTACTTCTGTCTACAACATGTTTTCTTTGCCATGTATCACTCATGCTTGCTTCATACAACCTCCTTTCTACCATGATTATGATGAAACCATTTCCATTACCGAAATCAACCATCGCTCCAAGTTAAGTTATTGTGTTCACTACCAAAGTTAGCACTCGGTTAACGGCCAACGCATCACCATTTGTATCTTCTAGGGATTAACGTAACCATGTTCTTCGTTTAC
Organism: Bidens hawaiensis; assembly: GCF_021521415.1. Lineage (NCBI taxonomy): Eukaryota > Viridiplantae > Streptophyta > Magnoliopsida > Asterales > Asteraceae > Bidens > Bidens hawaiensis. The sequence goes on from NW_027494457.1 coordinate 46,059, forward strand.
TTCAGCAGTACTACCTAATTGTTTTTCATTTTGTATTCGTTTTCATTTGTTTTTTTATATTTACTTACATTCTTTGTTGTGCTTATTATTGTTGATTTTGGTTTTGGATTTGATCGCTACACTTTGATGACCACCAAGTGTTCAACGAAAGTTCCCAGTGAAAGCAACACTAGTTGTAATAACCACTATTACTTTTCTTTTAACGAGAATAATTTTATTGACAATTTGGCTGTTTAATTGTGGTTTTGCTGTCACTTAAGTTTCAGTAGCTCAACAATAAATGTTTGGTTTTGTACTGATATGCTTTTTCTTGATTTTTGTAGTTAGTGGTGTTCATAATATTCTTATAATCTGTAAACTGATAATTTCACTTTGTCAATTAGGTATTATTGTGTAAGATGGAACTTTGATTTTGTCAATTACTGAATTAGCCAATTAGGTACTATACTTTGGTGGAATGAAGATGATCGGGTAGGTGAATGGCCCACTAGTGATCTAAATTGGTCGTTAAAAAAAAGGTATCGTACTTTTGTACATTCATACTAAAAATATTTGACTCTTTTTTGTGTTTATAGTTTGTGATGCAACTTTTCCTTTGTTAGTCCCATTTTTGTTTATTTTTGCTACTTGTAAGTTCTTCAGTTGTTCAATGTATTGAATAAATAATTTAGTACAATACTTATTTTTTTTATGTTTGTTGCTCTATATCTTCAAATCTATATTGTTTTTTAATTGTTCTCATTTCCTAAATTGTTTATTTATGTGTTCCAGAGTGCATTGTGAATTGACAACAATTTTTCTTCTGATGCAACAATTATTCAGGTATGTTGTGGGTAATCCAAAATTGCTTTTTGTTGTATTGTGATTTTAGACAAAATTATTCTAATTAGAGTATGCTTCATGAAATCAGTTTGTTGATTTTAAATAATATGATCCTTCACAAAATATTTGAAGTTTTTTTGCTGGAGCCCGTATTCAGGTATGTTGGCTGACCAGGCACTGGGTCAAGATGAATCGGTTCACAATGGGCAATTTTTTGGGCAAGCGTGTTAAAATAAGCCGGGTAGGGCTGACCTAAAATGTATTTTGTCCTAAGATTTGTATTTTTTATAAATAGTATGGTAGTATAATAGTATGTAAATATGATTGCAAAAATGGCCAAGTCAAGATGGGTGATTTTTTGGCATGTGTCGCCACTGGTCAGGTTGGGCTGACTCGAAATGAATTTTATCCCAATGATGTATTTTTAAAAATAGCTTGTGTGAATATGGTTAGCAAAGCAATGGTCAAAATGGGTCGGTTCAATCGTAATATATTAGTGTCCTTTAATGATCCTACCTTGAATACATCTATTGTAGAAATGTATTTGAAAAGCATAAAGCATTGTCTGGTGTATTTGATGAGAAGTTAGATCCTTGAAATTTATTTCCTCTTTGTTTGTTTCAGACTTTCTTTATGTATGCACGCAAGGATGGTTAAATAATAAAATTGCTTCCTTCCCAACAATATTTTTCGTTATATGCAGTTACTCAAGAGGAGTTATTGAAAAGGTTGTTATTAGCATAAATAACTAACGACATAATTTTGTCTGGTTTGTAATGAATAATAATTATTATGATTATCAACATCTAATATAGATTTAGCTTCTTCTTCAAGTTTTCCCATCCATATATAGTCTTGTATCTCATTCTATTCTACACACATGATTAATTAAATCTCTATCACTTTTCCTATATGTTTTTCTCTTATTGTTTTGCTATTAGGCTAGTTTCAAAACACTTTATCAGCATGAAAGTGCTCTCTCCAAAAACCATAATTTTTTTGTTTCTCAGCAAGTTTGATTTCAACAAGATGATCTAATGGGACAAGTAGCTTTGCAACATCTGGTAATTCTTGGAGACGGCCCACTGATTTGCTTCGATTCTAAAAAAAAGGTAACAAAAAATATACTTTATCATTAACTAGCTTTTACACGCGGGCTACTTTTAGTTTTTTTTAATAATTATTTTTTTTAATATTGTTTATGTATATTTTTCATGTAGGATGTGTTTAGGTATTAAACTTAAATGTTACATGAACTTATAAAATATGTTATATTTATTAGTTGTAGTCAAAATATAGTTTATTTTGGTTTTTGTTTATATCTCAAATGTGTTTCATTGGTCTAGTAGTTAACGTGACCCATTTTGTTACGTAAGATGCGAATTTTCGTCTCAATATACATGAATGCATAAAGAAATTTATATAGTTTGTGTTATTTTCGTTTGTAATGAGTTGTTACGGTTCGTTGGTGATGTAGAACGTATATGTTGTTTAATGAATCACCAAAAATAAGCTCTCATGTGTCTGTCAATTAATGTAGCCCAACATTTTGTTTTTTGTTGTTTAAAATATGTATTTTGTGCTTGATAGTGAATTGAACTTTTAATAAATTGATGTATTTGAATTTCTATAGGCCAATTCTAGTTCCACATCTATCTGAAACGGGTACGTCATGTGTTATCATTTCATTTTTGGTGTTTTATTAATTTATTAATTTTTTTCTAGTATGATGTTTAGTTTGTGATTTTCTTATTATTTTGTATGTATTTGTTGTATTTATAGATTTTGTAGTTTAGTTATTATTGTGTATTAAAAGAAAATTTTATTTGTTAATTATTATTTATTCTTATCAAATAGAAGTTATATTAGTTTATGAATTATATTCACAAAAATTTTATGATCATATGTAAAAACTAAGTTTTTAAAAATTTATTTTTTATTAATAATGTATACGTTTTTAATATTTTATACATAAATTTTTGTATTATGAAGCTTTGTAGATTTATTTATTTTTATATATTAAAAATGGGTAATAATTGGAAGTCATCATTTGAATGTGACGCTATAATGATAATAAACCGTTTTGAGAAACTCTTTTCTCGCCTTCTTTATCAAATCCTTCGCTTCATCTAACAATTAGAAACCCTAAGTTAATATTCCGCTTAGTTATGATGAATTTTGTTGTTAAGTGGAAGTTTTGTAGGCTGTTGAAGGGATTTGTGTTTTTTCTAAGTTTATTTAATCAAATATTGTGTCAATAAGAATTTACAACCACTTTTAAAATAATATATATTGGTTTTAAATAATCTCAACTATCATCTTTTGGCCAATGCTGATCATAACTAACGAAATGACTAATGACAGTCCCACCTTTTATCATTTTTTCTACCAGTGAACCTTGACTAACGAAATTCTAACGTCGTTGGTTTTCATGATGTGACATTTTTATTTGGCATATATGTGGCATGCTTATGTGACATATTGAACTGCCACCACCACCACCACCATGGCAGTCACCACCACCACGACCGCCACCGCCACCAGTTTCCTAAAAATATTAAAATATTTATATATGCTTTATTTTGAATTTTGACTTTTGAAATCAAGCCAACAAATTTAAAGAGAAGATAAACTATTAATATAAATCTTGTCACTTAACTTCTAGAGTTCACATGGTACTTTAATGAAGCAAATGTTAATACAAGCTTTAACTTTGATGGCTCCTCCTGCCAAATATGAAGTTGATATTATGACTCATTTATAAACAGTCCATTACAGAGCATGATGACAAAGAAATTGTGTATACATGTTGTATCTTCTTTATTAGAAGAATTATATTTTGAGGATACAATGGAGCTAAAATAGCATTCATCTTCTGTCAAGGTATTAATAAAATCCTATCAAGCTTAGGTCGGACTGCGCAAACCCGTTAGCATGATCACAAAAACACAATGCAATAAATTTCAGACAACTTTTAACCCGTGTGACCCATATGACCCTTTTAGGATTATGTTTTATTATTTCTTCTAGTATTGTTAATTAGAGCTTGTAAATGTAGAAAGTTTTCTAAAAGTGTTTATATAAATATATCTATAGTTACTACTCTAAAAATATTGGCTATTTATGTTAACTTCTAGATGTATTTCCAGTCAGCTTACATGCTAATTTAAGCCTATAAAAGAACCGAACATTAACGAACTGTTCGGCTGGAAGTTCATCTTCGTTTATTTAAAAACGAACAAACATGAACATGCATTTTGTTTGTTCATTTATGTTCGTGAGCATCCGGTTATGTTCGTTTATTTACTGTTTTGGACAAAAATCTACTAAGGATAATATATCCAAATTCGTTTAGTGAGGTTTAGTGCTAACTTGATAATAATGGACATGTGAACAAAATGAGCATAAACACCGTGATTTGTTGCGAGGAAAAACCCTTTAATCTTGATCATATTAAAGGAAAAAAACCCCGGGTGATGACAACTCGTCTATCACCAGTTTATTAATATAAAAATCGGGTCCAAGGGTTGAGTTTAAGATCAGTGAATTCAAAATGGCTAAGTGTGTGAGTGATAACTGCTATGTTTTGCTCTGTGTTTGATAATGAACGTGTTACTGTAACCCTAATTGATTATAAGCTCAATTAAATAGAAAATAAAATCTAACAAAAAGTCCTAAAAATATGCCACTCTCCCACTAGCTTAGTCTTCACTTTTGACCACTAGCTAAAGGTGCCTTGTAGCGAAACATATGGTAGACCACGTCTTATAGCCGTTATACCTATCAATTATTAACCTATACATGAGAAACAATCGTTAGTAATACCAATTACTGAGGATCCTTAATCCTGACAGGATCTGGAACACATGCTAAGGATAACTGATCCAGACATATGCCAGGATAACGTATCCACAGTGTCAAATTTTCGTGCCCTAATAATTTCCCCCAAAATGGCGGTCGTGATAAGATCACAACTGTCATTTTGCCTTTGAATTCAAACTTCCTGCAAAAACATATGAGATTTGACAAGCTAGATATAATTATCATATATCTATAGAGTTTCCTTGGGAACTTCTCTTCAAGCTATATATACAAAACCTCTAATTCTTCCTGCAAATCATGAACAGCTAGTAACACCTTACTTTAACCTGGATGGATGGTCCATATTTTGTAAGGAGAAATCCGGGTTAAGGATTTTTGTAAGGCCCCGTTACCGGTGCCTCACATTTGGACGTTGGATTTACTCATAACCACAGTTCTTTATATCAGAGTTAATTAAAACTTTACGCGGAATATAAAACTTTCATAAAACATTACGTATCAAATAATAAACATGTCTAAAAACATTCTTCTTGTCTTTCAACTCAAAACATAACTTATAAAACATAACAGGTCTTCCGATGCCAGGCTTTTATTCTTCTACCATGTGTCCCGCTCACGCCAGCTGTCACATCCTACTCATCTGCGTGCATACTAAAAGTCAGCTACGCTGAGTGAGTTCTAGTTAATCATTCATCATACAATACATGCACTCACTTTTAGTCATGCATCCGAAGATACATAGTAATTATTTCACTAATTTACCATCATTTCATACTTTCATACATATGCACATACTTTATTACTTTCATACTTTATATTTACTATCCATTCTATCTCAGATATTATTAGGGTCTGATCCCTTCCTTTTCTATCTCAGATATTATTAGGGTCTGATCCCTCTTTTCTTTGTCTATCTCAGATATTATTAGGGTCTGATCCCTTTCTTGTCTATCTCAGATATTATTAGGGTCTGATCCCTTTTTACTTCTCTATCCCAGATATTATTAGGGTCTGATCCCTTTCTTCTCTATCTCAGATATTATTAGGGTCTGATCCCTTACTTCTTCATCTTCGTACATACTGGCTTTTCATACCCACAACATACATATACTTTCTTAAATTATTATTACATACTCATGTGTTGTACATATATATATATACACCATACCCAATCATTTTTCATATTCATACCTCCCTTGTCAATACGTGCAATATCCGAAGATCGTTCACGTACCGACAAGCTTTCGTTCACATACATAACATAATATCTATCACATAAATCATGCATGGCATACACTTACCATTTAGGGTAAGTGTATTAACTATCACATCGAGTACGCACACAGCCCTGAAAACATAACAAGCAAATGGGGCTAGAAACTCACCTGAATGCGGTTACGTTCACCGTTAATCGTAATCCCTTTCTTGAGCTGTGAACGGCTAATTGTATAATATTTACATGTATCAATTAACTATTACTACTCATATAGTATTTCTATCTTTATATAACCCACAACGAACGGGGGTCCGGGGGCAGCGCCCCTGTCAGCAGGGTTCTAGGGGCGGCAGCCCCTAGCGGGGTCCAAGGGGCAGAGCCCCTGGCTGGGGTTTAGCTAACTCATTTTCCATAACGAATTAGGCCTGATTCGTTAACTAATTCGTTATCTTTCATGATCTAGTTCGTTAGCCGATTCGTTATTCTGGTTCGTATCTCAATGGTCTGGTTCGTCCTTCCATTCGTTATCAGAACATGAATTGATTCGTTACCTTCACTTAGAGAATTGGTGAGTCACGAATCACCTGATTCGTTAGCCTATTTCGTTATCTTTCCTTAATGAATTGGCATAATGAATTAAAGCTTACTCGTTATCCTTTCGTTAACGAACTACTGTTAATTCGTTAGTTTTCCATAACGAATTAGGGTTAGGGTTCTGACATTCTCGTACATGCTTTTCCGGCGCCGTCATCGCCGGAAAACCGGGATCACGCCGGAAAAGCGAAATCTCAGTTATTTTTCCATCGTTTTCACCGTTTTTCGTCCCGTTCGATTCAGATCTGAGCTAGGGTTTTCCATTAATATTTTAAATTATTTTCTAAGTTGGGCTTGCTTAGTTTTGATGAGTTATGGACTTAAAGTTTGTTGATTTAGTTAGGCCAGGCCCAACTGATTCAGGCCCAACAGGAACTGGGTCAGCCGAGAACTCTTGCTGAGAACATATGTTGACCGAGAACCCATGTTTGACCGAAATCCTATGACCGAAAACCCATCCTGACCGAGAACTATGGTCTGACCGAGAACTCAGGTTTGACTGAGACCTCGTGTTGACCGAAGTCTCATGTTGACCGAGATCCAACCCTGGCCGAAAACACAGGTTGGCCGAGAACCCCATAAGGTGGCCGAGAACCCCTTGTCTTGGCCGATTTCCTTCAGGTTAGGGGTGTTCAACTCATCTTTCCATCTTAATCATTTTTACCCATCTCTATTAACTGTTTTATGGTTTATAACCAGAACTTTAACTACCCTTTCTATTCATACTAACCGTTTTACACCCGTCTTTATTCCATCATCTAGATCTAATTCGTTTTAGACATAAAGTTTGGACCTTTATAGATTAAAAACGTTCTAGGCTAGATCTAGGGCTCATATATGAGCCGTACGTAACCATAGGTATATGGAGTTCATTTTAATCATCAAGTTTGCATTTTTATGAAGCATCTAGACCCAATCTACTGTAGGGTTAAGTTTCATAGCAAATCATTCACAAAAATGTAACCTTTAATGTAAAGAACATACCTTTATGATGTTCCTAGGTTACGGCTTGGCTTGTTTGTCAATCTTTATTCTTGTATTATTCTTGTATATTAAGGATCTACCCGGATTTGGCTTGGTTTGATCTTGGATTTCACCTTCTATCTTGCGGCCGAAAAAGGAAAGGGTTTGTGTGTGTTATGGAGGTGTAGGGAGAATAAGATGGATAAGATGAATGAAAATGGAAAAATTTAGGGTTTAAGGGGTATTTATACACCCTTAAGCCCATGGACCTAAGGCCCATCTTTCCTTTTTAGTCCATTATTAATTCATCTAATTAGCTTACTTATCTTACCATCCTTTATTATTATTTTATTTACCATTTTAAGTAAACTTGTCCATCAAGGAGATAATATATAAAATATTATTTATTGAAATTTTGGGATGTTACAATTTTGGTTAAATCCAAGTGACTTATGATTAATTATAATTGAAAACTTTTGACTATTCGCTTGTTATTTATTATTTTGAAAGTTTGTTTGATATAGCTTTAGCTTTATTGAGAATTTTAAGAAATATCTTTGAGTTTTTAGGATAGAAAATCCTTGTAAAAATAATTTAAAGATTTTAAATCCTTAAGCAAAAAGGTTTATAAGGATCTTAGCCAAACAAATGTAAATTGAGAAGTAGAAATCATACCATAAGATCTAATTAGACCTAAGTTACCATAAGTAGTGACCCTTCCGTGATCCTTGTAGAAACAAGTTAAGGATTTTGAATCCACAAGTCTTGATTCTCGTAAATAAACTTAGAACATATGTTGCAAATAACTTTTAAGATTAATTGGGGTTAGACCCATCAAACTAGGGACAAGCCCATGCAACTGGGGACAAGCCCGTGAACTGGGGACAAGCCCAAACTGAGGACAAGCCTAAACTGGGGACTGGCGCAAAAATACGGATGTCAACTGGTGATATGTTGTAAAACATACTTATTTTCCACACCATTTATCATTGTTTTAATCGCTTATTTATATAATATTTTATGTTTTTAACTTGTTTTAGTATGATTTTACATTAATATGTATTTTGTAGGTTAAGGGTTTAAAGAGAAAGTAACCGAGTTGTGAAAGAGATTTAGAGGCCTTTTATGCACTATTATTGAAGAATCAAGTTAAAGGCCCGACCCATATCCATTTTGTGAAGCCCATATGTGTTATAATATAATAAACAACTAAAAAAACAAATCCTAACCAGCCCAATATCGCGAAATCAGCAGCCCCCATAGTTCCGATCGCAATCTGCAGCCAAGAAAAGAAAAGAAAAGAAAAAAGGGTTTTGGAAGCTAGTGGCGGCTAGAGGAAGAAGAAGATCATTAGAGACGGTTGCGGACAACAGCTAGGGTTAATATTCATCACTAATCTCAGCCCTATTCTTGAGTATAACATTCATAAACCTTGTGTTCTTGTTAGTATTCATAACTCTTTGATTTTGAACTTTAAATTTGAATTCTTTTGCAATTGAGTTAGGTTTGAGTTGTTATTGATTATCAGAGATTGTTGAATGATTTTAATGATTTTTGTGATAATTAATATGGTGTTTACATTAAGTTATACCTGCTATCAAAAAGTTATATTAGGCTAAACTTGTTAGTTCTACCTAGGTTTGATGAATATTGTTAGGTTTTAGTGAGTTTTATAGATTGTTTGATCATCATGACTTGATTTGTTAATGAAAGTTTGGTTTAATATTGAATTAGGTTGTGTTTAGTGGTTGTGATTTTATTAATTATACTCATAAACCCCTTGCTTTGATTGATTGAATTAGTTTTGATTGATTGTTGCTTGTTTGACTCTTTACTTTGTGTTTAGAGATTGTATGTGGGGTGTACAACCGTAGGGTTTAGTTGGGTGTGTTAATTGATTGAATTATGCGGGTAGGCACCTTCTTAGAGACCGAGAGATGATAGGAAGTAAACTCGTCTCATAGCTTTTACTTGTTAGGATTAGGATCGCGCGAGAGAGGGTTCGGTTCTTGTCGGGTTTGGGTTTGTGAGTGATTAGTTGATCTAGTTTAAGTTAAACCAAATTGTTCCTCCATCCTTTGTTGCGTAGTATTCGTTTCCATTAGGGTTGTGTGTCGGTGAGACCGAAAGGAGAGTCGACATTAGAACACTTTAGCAATTCGTTTCCCGGTTTGTTCTTAAAATGAATTAAGTGTAAGTTAGGGTTTGTTAGTGAGACCGAGAGGTGATCTAGCTTTCTTGAGCGAACCTTCGTTGTGTCATCCTTAGATACCGGTGTAGTGAGGTTATTCAATCCATTAGCTCATTAGACCTTCAATATGACTCTGACCTAGGTAGACGTTTTTCTTTATTGTCCGTCACGTCATAAAGTTTCGTTAAGTCTTGTTAAGTTTAGTCTTTTAATTTAGATAAAGTAAGATAGGTCAAGTAGTTTAATTATTACAAAATCATAAAAAAATATTATTCTTAGGAAGGTCCTTTCTAGGGTAGTGATCATAGACGTTTTCATGTTTCCTCGTGTTTGATATTCGGACTTCCTTAGTTCTATATTACTTGCGGTCGGTACACTTGTCGGTTGTGTGTTGTTTTGTTAGGAAAATCCGTTTTATAAATTTAAAGCTTAGTTAAGAGTTCTGTAGAAAGAAACACCCTTTAGACACACATCAAGTTTTTGGCACCGTTGCCGCGGACACGGTTTGAGGCGTATTGAGAACGACCCAAGTAGGGGACCTGCCTTTTGTTTTTTTGTGTACATAATTTGTTTAAATTAGTTAATCTAAGTAGTTTAATTTATTTTTATTTTATAATTATTTTATTACATTTTTTTCTGGTGCCCGTGATTCGTTTCTTTTGAGTGTTCTTTACAGGAAAAATGTTTAGTTTACTAGTTGGAGAACCATGGTGCAAAGTTTGTGGCGGAAATCACTGGGTGCATGATGCTTATGAGAGGAGAAATATAGAAATCGAGGCACGGAAAGTTCCATGGGAATCACTTTTTACAAAGCCTCGTCCATACCGATTTGCATATGATCAAATGGGGAACTTCTTAGGGTATAAAGATTTGTTAGGGAATATATTAGAGCCCAACCCAGAATTAGAGGCAATAATGGATGATGTATTGTTTGCTATTAGAAATGATTTGGAATATATTCCACCTTTGAATCCACCTTTGTTTGAAACCCTGAGTGAGATTGAAGATACCGGAATGGAGGAGCAGAGAGTAGAGGAGTATTTTCCCTCTTGGGAGGAAGAATTTAAGGATGAGTTTGGGGAAGAGTTGATGGACTTTGCATTATGGATGAAGGCGAGTTTGACCCACTTGGTGATCTAAAGCTCTTGAAGATTTAATATATAATGTGCCAAGTGTGAGGATCGAGAAGGAGCTTTGTAAGGAGAGCCATGAAGTAGTTAGTGATTCGGTCCTTCCGACACTTCACCTCGATTGTGAAAAACCAAAACACAAACCGTACTCAATCTCCATTCGGGACGTGAAATTTGGCTAAAAGAATTAGACGGAGGAGTTCTCGGTGAAGAAATCATAGTGTGATGAAGAGATTGACTTCCCCGTTTCACTTCATTGAACCATTTTTGGGGGAATTCAAGAGTTGGTGGGCCGAGTTTAATTCATATGGCCGGGCCCATGAGAGTTGTGCAATTGGTTTCTTCCCGACCAATTGTAAGAGGTGAGTATTGAGAAGCATCGATGAGAAGAGGATAAAGGAGAAGCCTCCTGATTGAGGTTTTTGGAGCGAGTCCGGCTGAAGACTATTCAATAAACTTAGCGCTTCCTGGGAGGCAACCTGGTAATATCTTTCCATATTATTTTATCTTCATTTTTATTTTTATTACCAAGTTTTGCCGGGTTGTTTCTTCTCTTACTTGCTGGTTATTCTTGGTTGGTTGATGACGGTTGATGAGCTGGAGTTTTAAACAAGTGTGGGGATGCAATTTTCTTATGGATTGTTACTTTCGTTCGTTAGTGATAGCTTGATAGAGAGCATTGGAGTTTTAAGCTTGCGTTAGAATAGGAGGGCGAGGAACATGATTCACCGCACACTTGCATGATCACATATACGAGGGGAGTCTATTACACTTTATTTTTCTTTATGTGTATTTTTGTCTTTTCCTTGTCTCACATTGAGGACAATGTGAAATTTAAGTGTGGGGATGGGGAACTGACGTTTTCATTTTTAAGAAAAATAAAAGAATATTGAAAATCTTGGGAGTTAATATTTAAAAAATAAAAAAATAAAAAATAAATAAAATTGTTTTTTAGAAAAATGTCTCTTGAAAATTGTTTTTCTTCTACGTTAAGCAGAAAATAATATTATTACCGTTGTGTTAACAAGCTCTCAGAACTTTTGAAAAATATAATAATAATAATAAAAGAAGAGATGATTTGCATATCTGATTCGGGGATGTGTCAGGTAGGCCCAACTAGCTTTGATAGTCTTCTTTAGCAGATTTTATATATCTAATACTTTGAAAAACGGTGAAACTGAATTTCGATACTTAGGGAGGACTACCATAATCTGAAAACTTTGAGATGGTAAGACTTACATGCACTCAAACCAGCACACCACCACATGTCCATCTTTTTACGGGCTTAGAAATAGTTATATACTTTAGGGTGATATAAAAAAAGAGAAAAATGAAAAAATGGAAGAAGTATGTTATGAAAGTTATGAGTATTCCGAAAAGTTATTGAAGAAAGCAAATGACTGTGAGAAAGTTATGTATTGTAAAATGCCAAAGAAGCATTCTCAAAGTTAGTAAAAGAGGCCAAAGATGCACATACTAGACAAGATTGAGAGTTTACGTGTTACTAAGGGGATAATGACTCTGAGGATACACTATTGGGGCTCGAAGGTTCTTAGTCAATAAATATCAAATTAGGAATTTATAGGACAAAGTCCAATAATATTTAGGAATATCTCGTACGACCTCCACATGAACATTCATCCATCAAATTTCACCGAGTGCATCTAATTAGTACCATCAACGAGTCCTTGGCTTATGGTGATTTGTCGAACCATTTTGCTTCAACTCCAATTCTTCTAGCTTTCTTTGTCAGAGATGGGGTAGGTGTAGCCTGGATTTTTGGACTTAAAACGCTAGGTTTAAGTAGACAACAATACCGGCAATCGCGGTCAATATGTCGAGCTGTTTCTTATATTTTAGTAATGTTAAATAATCTGGGAGTTTGTTGTTTTCACTTGGTTATGATCCTGTGTAGATTTCTTTTTCAGGGACGAAAAAGTCTTAAGTGTGGGGATGTTTGATATGTTGTAAAAGACACTTATTTTCCGCACCATTTATGATTGTTTTAATCGCTTATTTATATAATATTTAATGTTTTTAACTTGTTTTAGTATGATCTTACATTAATATGTATTTTCTAGGTCACGGGTTTAAAGAGAAAGAAACCGAGCTTTGAAAGAGATTTAGAGGCCTTTTATGCACTATTATTGAAGAATCAAGTTAAAGGCCCGACCCATATCCATTTTGTGAAGCCCATATGTGTTATAATATAATAAACAACAAAAAAACAAACCCTAACCAGCCCTATATCCTGAAATCAGCAGCCCCCATAGTTCCGATCGCAATCTGCAGCCAAGAAAAGAAAAGAAAAAAGGGTTTTGGAAGCTAGTGGCGACTAGAGGAAGAAGAAGATCATTAGAGACGGTTGTGGACAGCAGCTAGGGTTAATATTCATCACTATTCTCAGCCCTAATCTTGAGTATAACATTCATAAACCTTGTGTTCTTGTTAATATTCATAACTCTTTGATTTTGAACTTTAAACTTGAATTCTTTTGCAATTGAGTTAGGGTTTGAGTTGTTATTGATTATCATAGATTGCTAAATGATTTTAATGATGTTTGTGATGATTAATATGGTGTTTACATTAAGTTATACCTTCTTTCCAAAAGTTATGTTAGACTAAACTTGTTAGTTCTACCTAGGTTTGATGAATATTGTTAGGTTTTAGTGAGTTTTATGGATTGTTTGATCATCATGACTTGATTTGTTAATGAAAGTTTGGTTTAATATTGAATTAGGTTGTGTTTAGTGGTTGTGATTTTATTAATTATACTCATAAACCCCTTGCTTTGATTGATTGAATTAGTTTTGATTGATTGTTGCTTGTTTGACTCTTTACTTTGTGTTTAGAGATTATATGTGGGGTGTACAACCGTAGGGTTTAGTTGGGTGTGTTAATTGATTGAATTATGCGGGTAGGCACCTTCATAGAGATCGAGATGTGATAGGAAGTAAACTCGTCTCATAGCTTTTACTTGTTAGGATTAGGATCGCGCGAGAGCGGGTTCGGTTCTTGTCGGGTTTGGGTTTGTGAGTGATTAGTTGATCTAGTTTAAGTTAAACCAAATTGTTCCTCCATCCTTGGTTGCGTAGTAATCGTTTCCATTAGGGTTGTGTTTCGGTGAGACCGAGTGGAGAGTTGACATTATAACACTTTAGCAATTCGTTTCACGGTTTGTTCTTAAAATCAATTTAGTGTAAGTTAGGGTTTGTTAGTGAGACCGAGAGGTGATCTAGCTTTCTTGAGCGAACCTTAGTTGTGTCATCCTTAGATACCACTGTCGTAAGGTTATTTAATCCATTAGCTCATTAGACCTTCAATATGATTCTGACCAGGTAGACATTTTTCTCCATTGTCAGTCACAGTCGTAAAGTTTCGTCAAGTCTTGTTAAGTTTAGTCTTTTAATTTAGTTAAAGTAACTTAGGTCAAGTAGTTTAATTATTAAAAATCATTTGAAAATATTATTTTTAGGAAGGTCTTTTCTAGGGTTTGTGATCATAGACATTTTCACGTGTCCTCGTGTTCGATACTCGGATTTCCTTAGTTCTATATTACTTACGATCGGTACACTTGCCGGTTGTGTGTTGTTTTGTTAGGAAAAACTGTTTTATAAATATAAAGCTTAGTTGTGAGTTCCGTAGAAAGAAACACCCTTTAGACACACATCAACCAGGGACTCGCCCAAACCGGGATTTAGCCCAAACGTAAGTGACGTGAAAACGCCAAAACCTTAGCTAACATGAAAATGTTAGAAAACTTTGTCTTGAGATAACATGAAAATGTTATAAACCGGTAGTGTGGTACGTCTACCATATATAGTAGGATCCTCCATATAGCCGAAGACAACGAAATTATTAGCAACTAAGCATGTACTGGTCTCGTTGCCCTTGACTATACGTTGGATAGCGTGCGCTCCATGCGAGAGTGTAGAAACTCTAATTTATAAGAAAGGTGAAAACCTTTAAACCTTGGAAGATATGACAATCGGGGGTCATACCTTAATCGTGGGCTAGGCCAAGGGAAATAGTAAAGTACCTTAAATGTAAAGGAGAGGTGGCCAACCTATTAGACATTGAACATCTTACTAATATCCTGCATTGTTACTAAAAAATTGGAAATAACAAATGTTAAGAATATGTTATCCATAAATAAATAAAAATCTTAAATGAATAAGTGATCAGACAGATATTACCGATGTTCGGATCCTTGATCCATTAAGGATATTCGATCCTCGGAGGATACTTAATCCTGATCAGAAAAAGTACTTCTTGAGGTGTATAGCATTCCATGCTCTTGGTAACCTGTTGCCTTCCATAGTGAGCAAATGATATGCCCCTTTCTTGCTTCCGATTCGATCAGATAAGGGCTTTCCCACTTGGGTGCTAGCTTTCTATCAGTTGGATTGGTTGTATTCTGGAATGCTTTCCTCAAGACCAAATCTCCTTCTTGAAATCTTCTGATCCTTATACTTTTGTTGTATGCCCCAGCTACCCTTTGTTGATATGCCGCCATTCTGATCTTGGCTAGGTCTCTGAGTTCTTCCATAGTATCCAAGTTTTCGAGAAGGATTTCTTTATTAGCCTCGGGATCACGGATGCTTGTTCTGGCTGAAGGAACCACCATTTCTGTAGGGATTACTTCTTCTGATCCAAACACCAATGAGAAGGGTGTTTGGCCTGTTGCATTCTTGGGTGTTGTCCTGTCAGCCCAAAGAACATAAGGTAGCTCTTCGGCCCACTTGCCTTTCTTGGATCCTAGTTTCTTCTTAAAATTGTTGATGATGATCTTGTTACTTGATTCAGCCTGGCCATTAGCTTGAGGAGGCACTGGAGTAGAGGTAATCATCTTGATGCCCCAGCTGTCACAAAAGTTAGTGGTTCTTTTCCCTTGAAATTGGGAGTCACAAATAATTTCTGAAGGAATGCCAAATCTAGTAATAATATTTCTTTTAATGAAAGATATCACCTCTTTTTCACAGACTTGAACAAAAGCTTCTGCTTTTATCTACTTTGAAAAGTAATTAGTCATTGCAAGCGTGAATACTTTCCCTCCTGGTGCCTTAGGTAGCTTACCCACAATATCCATGCCCCACTTCATGAAAGGCCATGATGAGGATATAGGATACATAGGTTCTGCTGGTTGATGTAGGATGTCCATGCCTTTGGCAAGCATCACACTTCTTTGAGTATTCCATGGCATCTCTCTTCACGGTTGGCCAGAAGTATTCTGTTCTTAGAATCCTAGAAAACAGAGCTCTACCTCCAGTGTGATTACCACAATCTCCTTCGTGAAAGTCTTTGAGCACCTCTTGAATTTCAGGATCCTCGATACACCTCAAGTATGGACCTGCAAGAGATTTTCTATACAGAATATCATGTAATAAAATGTATTGTGATACCTTTAGTTTGAAGGATTTAGGATTCTCAGTGGCTGGAATTTCTCCACTTTGAATGAAATTTTTTATTGGGAGGATCCAGGATCCTTGTCTATTTGAGGATGACGGATCCCAAAGTACTATTTGTTTGTTAGTTGTTATCTCCCCAACTTCTTGTTCTCTTATTGCTGGCGAGAGTATATGGGTGATTAGGATCTTAATATCTTCTGGAATTTTCAAAGATGAAGCTAAATTTGCCAAAGCATCTGCCCAGCGTTCTCGTCCCTTGGTACCTGGTCAATACTAAACAATTCGAAGGATTTTGCTAATTCCTTCACAACATCTAGATATTTGATTAGTATTTCACCTTTAATAGCATATGAGCCATTAAAGTGGTTAGCTATCAACAATGAATCTATATATACTTGAAGATACCTGATCCTCATGCGTTTAGCTAATTGCAAACATGCGATCAGAGCTTCATATTCTGCCTCATTATTTGTTGCTTGGAACTCACAGGCTATAGACTGGGGTAATATGTCCCCCTGTGGCGATTTCAGTAGGATACCTAATCCTATCCCTCTTACTTTGGAAGCTCCATTTGTGAAGAGAATCCAAGGATCCTTGGTTTCTTCTAATTGTTGGACTTCTAAATCAGCTTCTTCTTGCGTGTCACTGCTGAAATCAGCCACAAAGTCTGCTAGTGCTTGCGATTTAATGGTGTTCTAGTCTTGTACTGAATATCATATGCACTCAGCTTCATAGCCCACTTGGCCATTCTTCTTGACAACTCTGGTTTTCTATGCACATTCTTAACAGGATAATCAGTTCTCAAAATAATAGTATGTGTTTCAAAGTAATGTCTCAATTTAGTAGAAGCCATAATAAGTGCAAGAATTAATTTTTCTAAATGAGAATACCTGGCCTCCGCATCCAAAAGACTTTTACTTACATAATAAACGGGATGTTGTTCACCTTAATGATCTTTCATGAGGACGGCATTTACTGCATTTCCTGAAACAGCTAGGTATAGATATAAGGATTCTCCATCCACAGGCTTCATCAAAGCTGGTGCCGAGGATAAGTAATCCTTTAAGGCTTTAAGCGCAACTTCATGCTTCTCCGTCCACTCGAACTTCTTGATTTTCCTAAGAATGTCGTAGAAATCTTTGCACTTCTTGGAAGATCTGGAAATGAATCTGTTGAGAGCCGCTATTCTCCCCGTTAATCTCTGGACATCCTTAGCATTCACAGGGGATTTTAGATTGATGATGGCTTCTATCTGTTCGGGGCTTGCCTCTATCCCTCTTTTAGTCACCATGTATCCGAGAAACTTTCCAACCTTGACACCAAAATGGCATTTTGACGGGTTCAGTTTCATGTTATACTGGTCGAGGATATTGAATGCTTTTTCTAGATCTTTGAGGTGATCCCCTACCCCTTTTGATTTCATCACCATGTCATCTATGTAGACCTCCATAGTCTTGCCTGATTAATCCTTGAACATCGTGTTGACCAATATTTGATATGTTGCTCCTACATTTCTTAGTCCGAACGGCATAGCAATATAACAGTATATGCTGGTAGGAGTAATGAATGATGTATCCACATGTCCTGCCGTTGCATCCACCATGGAATCTATAGGTGGTAACGGGAAAGGATCCTTGGGGAATGCCTTGTTTAAATCAGTAAAATCGACACACCCCCTCCACTTTCCATCCTTTTTAGAAACAACAATCACATTAGCTAACCATCTAGGATACTTAACCTCTTTGATCATACCGGCCTTAAGAAGTTTTTCAACTTCTTATTGTATGATCATGTTCCTCTTAAGAGTGAATTTCCTTCGCTTCTGATGAACGAGTTTAACAGATAAATCAAGGCCTAATTTGTGAGTAATTACCTCCAAGGAAATACCTGTCATGTCTGAATGTTTGATGGCAAACGTGGACTTTCTTCACTTTAGGAAGGATATTATATCCTCCTCGATCTTACTAGGGATACCGGATCCTAGGAACACTTTCACATCTGGATCCTATGGATCCAAAGACACCTCCTTTATGTCTTTATTCCGAGCTTCCAGCACGTCCCTAGGATATTGCTGTGGTTGCTATACTATCGTCTGTTTAGCTGCTGGCTTCATTGATGAAGAATAGTAGTTCTTGGCTTCGACTTGGTCACCATCTATCCTTACTACTCCCCAAGGAGTTGGTAGTTTGATGCATTGATGATAAGTAGAGGCCACTGCCTTCATCCCATGTAGCGAAGGCCTGCCCAAAATAAAATTGCAACAAGATAGGTTATCTATAACACATAATTTTTGGTAAGAATTTAATCCTTCGATGTATATTGAGAGTTTGATGTCCCCCAATGTTTTCTTGGTTTCTCCACTGAAACCTACTAGCACCGATGTCCTTGGGATGATCTCCGAGTCTGGTATGTTCATCTTTTGAAGCACATCGTGTTGGATGATATTTACCGAGCTTCCACCATCGACTAGGATCCTGTGTAAATAATGGTTTGCAATAAACAGGGTGACAATCAAACCATCATGATGTGGATCTTGGATGTTTTATTTATCTTCTTTATCAAATAAGATCCTTTTGTCGGTTGTCAAAGTGGTGGATATAACCGGTCGTTCCCCGTTATCCAGCTTGGTCGCTTTGGCAAGTCTCTTAGCTGCGGAGAAGGAAGTTCCACATATGTTTGAGCCACCGGAAATGAAGTTGATCACTTGAGCGTCTAGCGGGGGCGGAGTTGCTTTTTGAGGAACCTCTTTAGGATCCTGGATCCTTGACTTTTTTCTTCCCAACAGTTCCTTTAAATGGCCCTTTCTTAGGAGGTAACCAATTTCCCTCCTCAAACCGATGCAATCGTCCGTCATGTGGCCAAAATCCTCATGGAAAGCGCACCATTTTGATTTGTCTCTGAAGGCCGTTGACTTCTCGTTCTTTCGAGGCCACCTTGCCTTCTCTCCTAGATCCTTAATAGCACAATTCAAGCCATGAGTGTCTATTGAGAAGCAGTATTCTAAGATGCTGGGGTAATCTTCATCATCATCTCCTTCTTCAACCTCTCGGACATTTTGATTGTTGAACTTGAAGTACGGCTTCGAATTGTTGTTTCTATATGAGGATCATTTATTTTTATCAGGGGATTCTTGCTTCGTTTGAGCCCCTAACAGGTCCTGGATCCTTTTTTCATGTTCCAGCCATATGAACCTCAGTGCTCTGTTTCTTACTTCATCCAAAGACCTACAAGGAGTCACCACAAGATCATCATTAAAGGGGGAGCCCCTCTAATGTCCCATCTTGAATTCTTCAACGGAAGTAGCCATATCAAGATTGGGGATTTCCAGAGCTTCCCTGCCAAACCTTATAACAAAATCCCTAAGGGAATCATCACTAGGTTGGATAACTCGGTATAAATCACTAGTTAACTTTTCAAATTTCTTACTACAAGAAAATTGACAGTTGAACAAGTTAACTAAATGAGAAAATAAAGTAATGGAGTAAGGTGGGAAACTTAGCAGCCATTTGAGTGCAGATCCTGCTAGTGTGGATCCGAAACCCTTGCACAGACAAGCCTCAATGAACCTCTTAGGAATTGGATTGATTTCCATCCTTTTCATGTATTGAGCGACATGCTCATCAGGATCGGTGGTTCCATCATAACTCTTCATATTGGGGGTCTGAAATCTCTTTGGGATTTCAGCATCACAAATAGGTGGAGCAAATCTGGATAACTTGTGACTCCCTTCGGCTATTTTAGGAATCGGTCGGACCACCCATGGTACGCTGGATATCATATCCTTAAGCTTCTGCAGTTCCTTAGCCATAGCCTGGTTGATACCTGCATCCTGCATGAAACCAAGATTAGCATCTAAGGATAGAGGATTATATGAGTTACCACTCTGTTGCGCGAATGTTGGCATCCTAGAGGAATAGCTGAGGTAAGAAGCGTCTGCTACAGGAGTTGGTCCACTAGAGGCAATGGTTTGCATAGCGATAATATCTCCTTCTTGAACTTTCGAAGACCTTTGATGTTGAATTCCATAGGATCCTTGATTCTGGAGGAACGATCCTTTAGGCTGGAAGTTATATGATCCTTGGTAGCATAACCCAGATGATCCTGGTTGAAGGATCGATGATCCTTGCTGAAAGATCGAGGATCCTTGCATCTGCTGACCCACTGATCCTAACTGAAGGACGGATGATCCTTGTTGTAAGGATAAGGATCCTTGAGATGGTTGATCCATGAATCCCTGGTGAAGGATAGACGATCCTTGCTGAAAAGTTGAGGTCCTTTAACCTATTGACCCATGGACCCCGGGATAAGGATAGATGATCCTTGCTGGGAATTTGAGGTACATGAGCCTGTAGATTCATGGCTCCCGGTTGAAGGATAGATGATCCTTGAGTGGATTGAGCCAAGGGTATTGGAGTGTTAAAATCCAACACCCTGGGCACCAGAGGAGTTTGATCCTCTACCGGCCTCTTAGTCCTCTTCAGGTCTTCTATCTACCGAAGGATCCTTTGGTTAGTCTTACTTTGTTGCTCCATATATGCTTTGACCTGCGAAAACGTATTAGAAACATCATTATTAGAATTGACCACCTAAGTGGCAGCAGAGGTCTTCGAGCTCTGGAAGACTGGTAGTTGAGTCTTGTTTCCAGCCGTGGTTGTTCTCGGAGCTGCTGCTAGCGGGGGAGGCATCGGTGGCAAGGTCCTTGAAGAGTGAGAAACGGATGACGGCATGGTTGATGAAGCAGAGGTTAATTGAGAGCCCATTGAGAGTGGTATTGATGGAAAAGGTTGAAAATTGATAGGGTATTTTCTGGATTATAGCACCAATTGCTCCACGGTGGGTGCCAGATTATTTTAGATAAAATCTACTAAGGATAATATATCCAAATTCGTTTAGTGAGGTTTAGTGCTAACTTGATAACAATGGATATGTGAACAAAATGAGCATAAACATCGTGATTTGTTGCAAGGAAAAACCTTTTAATCTTGATCAGATTAAAGGAAAAAAAACCCCGGCTGATGACAACTCGTCAATCACCAGTTTATTAATATAAAAATCGGGTTACAAGGGTAGAGTTTATGATCAATGAATACAAAATGGCTAAGTGTGCGTGTGGTAAGTGCTATGTTTTGCTCTGTGTTTGATAATGAACGTGTTAGTGTAACCCTAATTGATCATAAGCTCAATTAAATAGAAAATAAAAGCTAACAAGAAGTCCTAAGAATATGCCACTCTCCCACTAGCTTAGTATTCGCTTTTGACCACCAGCTGAAGGTACCTTGTAGAGAAATATATGGTAGACCACATCTTATAGCCGTTATACCTATCAAATATTAACCTACACATGAGAAACAATCGTTAGTAATACCAATTACTGAGGATCCTTGATCCTGACAGGATCTGGAACACATGCTAAGGATAACTGATCCAGACATATGCTAGGATAACGTATCCACAATGTCAAATTTCCGTGCCCTAACATTTACATTGATGTATTTTCGTTCGTTTATATTTTATAAACATCTAAGTATATATATATATATATATATGTATATATATATAAGGTTGGTATCATTTAAGAATTCTAAAAAAGTTAAGAACTCTTAAGAACCCTTAAAAACCAAACAAATTTTTAATTTTTTTTATATATTAACAATCTATAAGAGTAGTTTTATCATATTTTTAATAAATATTTTTGATTACATATATTAATCATAAGTTTACATATATGTAAAATTTATTTACTAACAAATTTACATAGGTGTCAAACAAAACATAGATATGTACAAAAACTAATTTTTAAAATTGTAATTGTATATATAGATATAAAAAATTATAAAACTAATCTCCAAGAATATTAACATACACAAATTTTTATAAAAAACGTTAGTAATAACATATTAGACCCACATCGATTATGTAGGAATTAGTTCATTTGAGAAGTGTTTCTTAGTGCGAGAGATGCGAGAAGTCAATCCAACCAATCACAAATTTTCATTAATTTATGATTTATTTTAATAAAAGGGGTGTGTTACTAAAAACATTTTTTTCTATATCTGGAAAGTAAAAATAACTTGGGATGAGTTACACATTGTTAATATTTAATATTTTAACTATTTGTATAATACATAAATAATCGATATATTCCATATTCCAGTCTAGCAACAAATAAACCTAAATCTACATGTGTTCGAACTTTCGTGTATCCCAAATTCCAGTGTTTTAATCAAGCTGTAATAACATATTAGACCCACATCGATTGTTTTGATTATCCCAATTAAAGAAACATATAATGCATTGTCTTTTAGTTTACCTAACATCACTATATCATATAATATTATATAACATGTTCTGTGTACTTACACAGAATCCGAACAAAGACTATGTTACATAAATGTTTTGAATTACACTATAGCTACCTTTATTAAAGTAAAGTTCTTATATAAAACTAACACTTCACAACTCATTTAAAGACATATTAACTTAGCTTTTTTTTTTTTGGTTTATTTAACTTTTTGGTTAATGTGTATGATTTGAGAGTTTGATTCCACGGGTTGAATTGGGAATACATCATAAATCAAAATCAATTTATATAGGTTATCCATTATATTCTTGTTTGTCCAATGTATCAAACATAATATACCCAAAATAAAATACTGACACATTAAAAAAAACATTCTACACAACATATGATACTCATACGTATGCCACACACTTTATGAATGTACGTAGGTACCTCCACGCGTATGTACGTAGGCACGTAGGTAGGTGTTTGGAGCGGATTATTATCCTCTGGATTGTTCATGTTTTAGGGATTTTAGCCTATCCTGCTGATACAAGTATTCTAAGGATTATATTTCGCTAATCCAACTGTCCTTTATAGTTTTGTTTGTTTTGCAGACGTAACCACGTGTTTAATATGCTACTAAGAAACGTGGGTTTGCAACAGTTACTTCTGAAGCTCCATCAATTCGAACGTGTGAAGCAACGGATAGTGGAAGACCTAGTCTAGGGTTTATTCCGGATTTCTCGGGATTTAAGTTGTAATCTTTTGTTTATTTAAACGAGCTGAATTGGTCATTTAGAACACACACCTCGCACTCATAGCTACTGAAACTTATTGTAACACTTAGCAATTGATCGATTGTCAGATCCAACACTTGTAATCAACCTTTCTTGTTATTAATATATAGACGGTGATAGTTTTCACCGTCCGCGGTTTTTTGTGCCGGCGATCCTCAAGATCAAGGGCTTTTTTCCCTCGAAATTAAATCATTGTGTTCATCATATTTTTGATCTAGCACTCTACCTCACATACGAATTTGATCACTAAATTACTTTGTTAATTTTTGACCGAAACAATTTGGCGCCGTCGTGGGGAAAACGGTGCTTTGATCATTATTAACCCTCAAATTAAACCCTACTTTCAACATCCACAACATGTCTTCCCAACCAACGAATGTTTCCTCTTCCTCCGCAGCTTCAGGTTCCTCTGTGAGACCATCTCTTCAGGGTCCCATCATGTTATCCAACAACGACCTTTTGTCTATGTTTAGACAGGTACAAGAGCAGATGGATCGCCAGAACAAGACCAACCTGATGCTCGTGAGGGAACTGGAAGATATCAGGAAAGCCAAGAAGCTGGTGGAAGAATTCATACCACTAGTCCCGAGATCTCTGGATTTCACTCCTCCAAGATCCTCAGGATTGGTGCGTCTGGAGTCGACCATGGCATACAACTCTGGATCCTCATTTTTCCGTCACTCAGGGTCTGCAGGATTGTACTCATCTGGATCCCAGGGGTACTTGCATGCATCTTCTGCTGGGCTGTTTCAACATGCAGGATCCTCAGCATTGTCGCAGCAGGGAGGATCCTCAAGATTATTTCAATAGTCTGGATCCACAAGATTGTTCCATCAGACAGGATCCTCAGGTCCTTATCAGCAGGCGGTATCCTCAGGATTTTAGCAACAGGCGGGATTCTCTGGAGTTCCTCCACCAGGGTTCTCCAATCCTCAGCAACCATTTGTTCAGACTCAGTAGTTTGCAGGATCCTCTGAGGTGCACCAGGGAGACTTTATCCCGATATAGGCTAGCACTTCGACCACTCCATTTGTTACTCTTGGAAATACTATGTTTGGGAATGCAAGCTACAACACCCAGACTGTTCCTCAGAATACTAATCAGGGTAACACTTTCAATAAAATTCCCTTTAATGCTAATCAAGGATTTTTGCAGGATGCAGGCATAAGTTCAGGTTTAGCCCAGGAATTACAGAAGCTTAAGGACATGATTGATCTCAATCGTTCCTGGTGTAATCTGTCCCGTAGCTGAAGTTACCACTGATAGTCACAAAATATCCCGATTTGTGCCATCAATTAGTGACGTACAGATCCCTAAACATTTTCAAACCCCAAATATGAAACTGTATGATGGCTCAACGGATCCTGAGGAACATGTTGCACAGTATAGGGAGCGCATGAAGATCAACCCAATCCCTATGGAAATCAAGGAAGCATGTCTTTGCAAAGGATTTGGGTCTACCTTGACTGGAGTAGCCATGAAATGGCTACTGAGTATTCCCCCTAACACCATCACCTCTTTTTCTCATTTAGTAACTTGTTCAATAACCAGTTTTCTTGCAGTAGAACATTTGAGAAGATGACAGGTGATCTTTATAGTGTTACCCAGAATCCTGGGGAATCCTTGAGAGATTTTATTACCAGGTTTAGCAAGGAGTCGCTAGAGATCCCAAATCTAAATCCTGCTTCGACAGTGGAAGCTCTTAAGCTGGGGTTACAGAAACACTCCTCTTTCTTTGATGATATTGTTATGACTCCGTGCAGGTCGTTAGATGAAGCAAGAAGCAGAGCTCTGAGGTTTATCAGGCAAGCGGATGATAAGAAAAGCCATAAGAAGATCGATATCCCGAAATATGATTAGACGAACAGGAAAGCAGAATTCCCGAGAAAATCATATCGGTCAAAACCTTACTATAAGCCTGATAACCCCAGGATTAATGTACTAGATGATGGAGACGATGAGGATGATGAAGAATATCCAAAGGTTTCTGAATATTGTTTTTTTGTTGATGTTGGTGGATTAATGTGTGCCATGCAGGACTTAGGTGTAAAAGCCAGGTGGCCAAGGAAAATGGAGAAACAACGAGCCTTGAAAGACAAGTCAAAATGGTGTGCCTTACACGAGGATTTTGGGCACTTGACTGATGATTGCATTGCACTTAGAAGGGAGATTAGCTATCTTCTCAGCAAGGGCCACTTGAAAGAGCTACTTATCGGAAGAAAGGAAAAGAACAAAATCCTGAGAAAGTTCTTGAGAAGGAAACTCCTCCACCAGCAAATGCAAAAACAATTCTGTTCATATCCGGAGGATCTGACATCTGTGGAACCTCTTTTCTGCTGCGAAAAGAAATGCTGATTAAAGGAAGCTAGAAGTGGTTGATAGGCCAACAAAGACATCCATTTTCACTCAATCAAAGACCTTATCCTTAGATGAAAGCGATAGAGTCAATGTTCAGGATCCTCACCATGATAGTTTGGTAATAACATTATATGTGGCTAACCATTATGTGCGCAGGATCCTCATCGATGGTGGAAGCTCTGTCAACATTATCCAACTAGATGTGCTGAAAAAGATGAATATTTCTGAGGATGAGATTATCCCCAGGTCCTCAGTATTGGTTGGATTCAGTGGAGAAACTAAGAACACTATTAGGGATATCAAGCTCCCAGTATATGTTGAAGGGGTAAACACAATGCAAAAATTTACTGTTATTGACTGTTTGTCTTGTTGCAATATCATAATAGGTAGGCCTTGGATACACGACATGGAAGCATTCCCCTCCACTTATCACCAATGTGTGTAACTCCCAAGTCCGTGGGGAGTTATCAAGGTCATCAGTGATCAACAAGATGCAAAGAATTGCTACACCTCTTTTATGAAGTGTACTGCCAAATCTCAACAGGCGTAGCAATTACAGAATCCAGCATGAGATGTAATGGAGGCCAGGGAAAAAGAAATTAAAGAAATACTTCCTTATCCCGAGGATCCTGAAGTCAAAGGGCTAATAGGAACGAGCATTCCTGAGGATATTGAGTCAAAGTTGCTCGATTTCCTCAAGTCAAGACTGTCAACATTTGCATGGAAACATAAAGATATGACAGGTATTTCCAAAGATATATACCACATAAACTTGGAATTGATAATTCTTTCAAGCCAATCCATCAAAAGATAAGAAAATTTGCACCAGAGAGAAAAATAATTATCCAAGAAGAAGTTGAAAGACTTTTGAAAGCAAATATGATTAGGGAAGTTCAATATCCCCGATGGTTAGAAAATGTGGTGGTTTTACAGAAAAAGAATGGCAAATGGAGAGTTTGTGTAGATTTCGCAGACTTTGTTAGTGCATGAATTTTATGCTGAGGATCCTTAATCCTTAACTATCTTTTAGATAGATTATCCTTGAGATGTGTATCAGGGTATAAAGGATCAACGATCCTCGGTATTATTTGTTTACTAATGATTGCGTTTAGTATGGTGGTCTGTTATACAGGTGTAACAATTCTAAGACGTACTT
Organism: Bidens hawaiensis; assembly: GCF_021521415.1. Classification (NCBI taxonomy): domain Eukaryota; kingdom Viridiplantae; phylum Streptophyta; class Magnoliopsida; order Asterales; family Asteraceae; genus Bidens; species Bidens hawaiensis. The sequence continues at coordinate 72,799 of NW_027494457.1, forward strand.
ACATCAATTATCCTCATGGAGTCTCATCTAGCTGGAGTATGAATCTAGGATCCTTATTCAACATGGTTATTAATGGACGATTTCATGTGAAGACGGATGTTTAAATATCAACAACGGCTCTTAGACTTGTTCTCCCACTTATCTCGCTATAGGACTTCTGTGGCACGTGGTCAATTAGTAAGTTGGGAGAAGGTGGAAGACTAGCGAGATTATAGGAGTAGTTGTTAATTTGTTATATTCATTTTCTCTATATATACGGAGTTGAGATCAACATTAGAACACACACAATCACTCGTTTCCTAGCTGCTAAGATATTTGTATTCACTCACATAGTATTTGTTGATTATCAACTCCACAACCCTTGTAACCGAGTTTTTACTATTAATAAACTTGACGGTGATAGTTTTCACCATCTGGTGGTTTTTTGTGCCGAAGATTACTATAATCTCGTACCATCCGACCAAAGATTATTTCGTTAACCTTTGACCGAAGCAATTCAACCAAAGTTTATCTTGCTAGTTTTTGACCGAAGTAAAGATTATCGTAATTAAGGGTTTTTTCCCTCGTGATCAAATCCTTGTGTTCATCCAAATCTCGATTATACAACCATTATTATCGTGTTAGCACTATACCTCACTTGACAAATTTGGATACATTATCCTTAGCTGATTTTTATCCAAAACAATTTGGCGCCCACCATGGGGCAATCGGTGCTATAATCCATATTACTCCTATCAATTTTCAATTTTTTCATACCCATATCACTTCCAATGGCCTCTTAACCAACCTCTACTTCATAAACTATGCCGGCTACGGTTCCTCTCTCATCAAGCCTTTGCCACCAATGCCTCCGCCAATCACGGGAGCACAACGGCCTGCTACTGATGGAAGCAAGACGCAACTACCAGTCTTCCAGAGCTCGAAAACCGTTGCTGCTGCTCCGGTGGTTAATACTAACAGTAATGTTTCATCTATATTTTCGCAGGTTAAAGCATACATGGAGCAGCAGAACAAAACCAACCAAAGATCCTTCGTGAGATAGATGATCTCAAGAAGAATAAGAGGCCAGTAGAGGATCTCACCCCCCTGATGCCCAGGATGTTGGATTTTACCAGTCCAGAATCCATGGCTCAGTTCTCACAAGGATCATCTATCCTTCAACAAGGATCCATGGGTCAGCAGGCTCAAGGATCCTCACTATTTCAACCAGGATCATCTATCCTTCAACAGAGGTCCATGGGTCAACAGGCTCAAGGATTCTCGTTAGATCAGCCGAGATCGACTAACCTCCAACAAGGATCCATGGGTCAGCATAATCAAGGATCCTCATATTATCGACAAGAATCAGCCGTCCTTCCACAGGGATCCTACAGTACCCAACCTCAAGGATCCTTCATCCCGAATCAAGGATCCTTCTTCCCGAATCAAGGATCCTTCTTTCCGTATCAAGGATCCTCAGGAGTCCAACATCAACGATCCTCCGAAGTCCATGAAGGAGATATAATTCCCATGCATACCATAGCCTCTGGAGGACCAACTCTTATAACAGACTCCTCGTATCCCATCTACTCATTCGGGATGCCGGCCTTCACCTAACAAAGAGGTAACTTGTATGATCCTATATCCTTAGATACTAACCGTGGTCCCGTGCAGGATACATGTATCAACCAAGCTATGGCCAAAGAACTACAGAAGCTTAAGGATATGATATCCAGTGTTCCCGGGGTGATACGACCAATCCCCGAGATACCTGAGTGAAGCCACAAGTTATCAATATTTTCTCCACCTATCTGTGATGCTGAGATTCCGAAGCGGTTCGAAACCCCCAACGTGAAGACTTATGATGGGACCGCGGATCCCGATGAGCACGTTACACAGTATAGGGAAAGGATGGAAATCAACCCCATTCCCGAAAGACTCAAAGAAGCTTGTTTATGCAAAGGATTCGGATCCACACTCACAAGATCTGCATTAAAATGGCTGCTAAGTCTTCCTCTCTTTTCTATTACTTCTTTTCCACATTTAGTTAACTTGTTCAACAGCCAATTTTCCTGTAGTAGGAAATTCGAGAAGTTAACTAGTGATTTATACCAAGTTATCCAACCTAGTGATGAATCCCTAAGGGATTTTGTTACGAGGTTCGGTAGGGAAGCTCTAGAAATACCTAATCTTGACATGGCTACTGCTTTTGAGGCCTTCAAGATGGGAGTTCAAAGAGGCTCCCCCTTTTATGATGATCTTGTGATGACTCCTTGCAGGTCTCTAGATGAAGTAAGGAACAGGGCGCTCAGATTCATACGGTTGGAGGATGACAAAAGGATCCAGGATCGTCTGGGGAATCAGACGAAACAAGAATCCTCCGACAAGAATCAAGGATTCTGGTTCAAGAACAACAACACAAAGCCGTATAACAAGTTCAACAACCAGAACGTACGAGCAGTTGAAGAAGGAGATGAGGATGAAGACTATCCCTGCATCTCCGAGTATTGTTTCTTCGTTGATACCCATGGCTTGATTTGTGCCATGAAGGATCTAGGGGAGAAATCAAGGTGGCCCCGAAAGAACGAGAAGACAACTACCTTCAAAGACAAGTCTAAGTGGTGTGCCTTCCAAGAAGACTTCGGCCACACGACATATGAGTGCACCGGCTTAAGCAAGGGTCACTTTAAAGAACTCTTGGGAAGGAAAAAATCCAGGATCCTGAAGATCTACCACAAAAAGCAACGCCGCCACCACTAGACTCTCATATGATCAACTTTGTCTCTAACGACTACGAAATGTTTCAAGATTCGTGTGCCATAGAAAAGAAGCCCACAAAAGAATTCGAGTTGGACGATGAAAGAAGACCGCTTATCTCCATTACTCGAGTGACTGATCGGAGAGTCTTCTTCGACTCAAAGATCCAGGATCCTCAGAAGGATTAGCTGTATGTCCGAATGGTGAATTTCATCTTTGGAGGTTCAGAAATTTGTGGAACTTCCTTCTCTGCAGTAAAAAGACTTGCCAAAGAAGTCAAGATGGATAACGGAGACCAATCGATAGTATCCACTACCTTAACAAAAGGCAAAAGGATCTTCTTCGATGAGGAAGACAAACTAAACATCCAGGATCCTCATCATGACGGTTTGATCATTACTTTATTTATCGCTAACCACTATGTACGCAGAATCCTAGTAGACGGAGGGAGTTCAGTCAACATTATCCAACATGTCCTTAAAAAGATGAACATACCGGACTCAGAGATCATTCCTAGAACATCAGTGCTAGTCGGTTTCAGTAGTGAAACCAACAAGAAATTGGGGGACATCAACCTCCCAATATATATCGAAGGGTTAAATTCATACCAGAAATTTTGTGTTATTGATAACCCTTCTTGTTGCAATGTTATTTTAGGTAGGCCTTGGCTGCATGGAATGAAGGCGGTAGCCTCAACATATCACCAATGCATCAAACTGCCTAACCCTTGGGGAGTTGTGAAGATAGTTGGTGACCAAGTGGAGGCCAAGAACTATTATTCTTCATCAATGAAGCCAACAGCCAAACAAACTATAGCATAGCAACTACAACAACATCCTAGGGACGTGCTGGAAGCTCGGAAAAAAGACCTTAAAGAAGTATCATTGGACCCTGAGGATCTAGAGATAAATGTGTTCCTAGGATCCAGTATCCCTAGTAAGATTGAGGAGGATTTAGTATCCTTCTTAGGGCGAAGATGATCTACCTTTTCCTTCAAGCACTCAGACATGACAGGTATTTCAAAAGAGGTAATCACTCACAAACTAGGCGTTGATTTATCTGTTAAACCCGTCCATCAGAAGCGAAGAAAATTCTCTCCTGAGAGGAACAAGATCATACAAGAAGAAGTTGAAAAACTTCTTAAGGCCGGTATGATCAGAGAGGTTCAATATCCTCGATGGTTGGCTAATGTGGTTGTGGTTTCAAAAAAGAATGGAAAGTGGAGGGTATGCGTTGATTTTACAGACTTAAACAAGGCATGTCCCAAGGATCCTTTCCCATTACCACATATAGACTCCATGGTGGATGCAACGACAGGACATGAAATGCTTACCTTTATGGATGCTTCCTCTGGATTCCAACAAATTCAGATGGAACCATCTGATCAAGAGGATACAACATTCATGACTCCTACCGGCATATACTGTTATACTGCTATGCCGTTTGGACAAAGAAATGCAGGGGCAACATAACAAAGACTAGTCAACATGAAGTTCAAGGATCAGTTAGGTAAGACTATGGAGGTCTACATAGATGATATGGTGGTGAAGTCGAAGAGAGCTGAGGATCACCTCAGAGATCTTGAAGAAGCATTCAATAACCTCAACCAATATAACATGAAATTGAATCCAGCAAAATGCCACTTTGGTGTTAAAGCTGGAAAATTTCTGGGATATATGGTGACTAAAAGAGGAATTGAAGCAAGCCCCGAGCAGATTGAAGCCATCCTCAATTTAAAGTCTCCTGCAAACGCAAAAGATGTCCAAAGGCTCACAGGAAGAATAGCCTCTCTCAACAGGTTCATCTCAAGATCCTCCGATAAGTGCAAACACTTCTATGATATCCTTAGAAAGAATAAGAAGTTTGAGTGGACGGAAAAGCATGAGGCTGCGCTCACAACCTTGAAGGATTACTTATCCTCAGCTCCAGCTCTAATGAAGCCAGTGGATGGAGAATCCTTATATCTATATTTAGTTGTCTCAGGAAATGCAGTAAGTGCCATCTTGGTAAAGGATCATGAAGGTAAACAACACCCCGTTTACTATGTAAGTAAAAGTTTTCTAGATGCGGAAGCCAGGTATTCTCATTTAGAAAAGTTAATTCTTGCACTCATTATGGCTTCTACTAAGTTGAGACATTATTTTGAAACTCATCATATTATTTTGAGAACTAATTATCCTATGAAGAATGTTCTCAGAAAACAAGAGTTATCAGGTAGAATGGCCAAGTGGGCTGTGAAGCTCAGTGCATATGACATTCAGTATGAGCCTAGGACAGCTATCAAATCGCTGGCACTTGCAGACTTTGTGGCTGATTTCAGCAGTGACATGCAGAAAGAAGCCGACCTAGAGGTTCAGCAACTAGATGTAACCAAGGATCCTTGGATCCTCTTCACAGATTGAGCATCCAACGTAAGAGGAACGGGATTGGGCATACTACTGAAATCGCCACAGGGGGACATAATACCCCAGTCCATTGCATGTGCATTCCAAGCTACCAATAATGAGACAGAATACGAAGCACTCATAGCAGGTTTACTTTTAGCTAAAAGTATGAGGATCAGGTATCTTCAAGTTTATATGGATTCTTTACTCATCACTAACCACTTTAACGGTTCTTATACCATAAAAGGTGTGAATATGATCAAATATTTAGAAATTGTGAAGGAATTAGCAAAATTCTTCGAAATGTTTAGTATAGTACAGGTACCAAGAGAAGAAAATGCCAGGGCAGACGCTTTGGCAAATTTAGCCTCATCCCTAAAAATTCCAGAAGATACGAAGATCCCAATTATTCACACTCTCGCCAGCAATAGGAGAGCAAGAAGTTGGGGAAATAACAAGTGATAAGCAGATTGTACTTTGGGATCCATTATCCTCAGACAATCAAGGATCACGGATCCTTCCAATCAAAAAGTACATCAAAACTAGAGAGATCCCAGCTACGAAGAATCCGAAATCCTTCAAACTCAAGGTATCATAATATATTTTATTAGATGATATGCTATACAGAAGATCTCTTGCAGGTCCATACTTGAGATGCATCGAAGATCCTGAAATCCAAGAAGTACTCAAAGACTTCCACGAAGGAGATTGCGGCAACCACACAGGAGGAAGAGCATTATTCTCCAGGATACTCAGAACTGGGTACTTATGGTCGACAATGAAGAAAGATGCAGTAGAGTATTCGAAGAAGTGTGATGCCTGCCAAAGGCATGCAAATATCCTTCATCAAACAGCAGAACCAATATATCCTATATCCTCTTCATGGCCTTTCATGAAATGGGGAATGGACATCGTTGGGAAGCTGCCAAATGCACCAGGTGGAAAGGTCTTTATGCTCGCCATGACAAACTACTTCTCTAAATGGATCGAAGCAGAAGAATTCGTACAAGTTCGAGAAAAGGAAGTTATATCTTTTATCAAAAGGAATTTTATAACTAGATTTGGTATTCCTTCTGAAATTATATTTGATAATGGTTCCCAATTTATTGGGAAAAGAACAACTAACTTTTGTGACAGCTGGGGAATAAAGATGATTACTTCAACACTAGTGCATCCTCAAGCTAATGGTCAAGCGGATTCTAGCAACAAGATCATCATCAACAACTTAAAGAAGAAGCTAGGATCCAAGAAGGAAAAGTGGACCGAGGAACTACCATATGCTCTTTGGGCCGACATGACAACACCTAAGAATGCAACAGGCCAAACACCTTTTTCGTTGGTATTTGGATCAGAAGCAGTGATCCCTACAGAGATGGTGGTTCCTACAGCAAGAACGGGCATCCGTGATCCTGAAGCCAACGAATAAATCCTTCTTAAAGACTTGGATTTTGTTGAAGAACTCAGAGACCTGGCCAAGATCAGAATGGCAGCATATCAACAAAGGGTAGTTGGGGCATACAACAAGAATATAAGAATCAGAAGGTTTCAAGAAGGAGATCTAGTTTTGAGGAAAGCCTTCCAAAATACTACTAATCCGGCTGATGGAAAGTTAGCACCCAAATGGGAAGGACCTTATCAGATCGAGTTGGAAGCATGGAAGGGGGCATATCATTTGCTCACAATGGAAGGCAATAGATTACCAAGGGCATGGAATGCTATCCACCTCAAGAAGTATTTTTTCTAATCAGGATCCTGTATCCTAAGAGGATATATTATCCTTAAAGGATTAAGGATCCCCGAAATTGGTAATATCTATCCGATCACTTATCCTTTTCATTTTATTATTCTTAATCTAAGGATAATATATTCTTAACATTTTCTCTTTTCCAATTTTTAAGTATCAATGCAGGGTTATAATAATATGTTTGATGATCAAGAGGTTGGCCACCTCTCCTTTTCACTGAAGGTACTATCCTATTTCCTTGGCTTAGCCCATGCTTGGATATGACCCCCGATGGTCATATCCTCTAATGTTTAAAGGTTTTCACCTTTCTTATAAATAGAGTTTATACACTCTCGCCTGGAGCGCACGCTATCCAACGTATAGTCCGGGGCAGCGTGACCAGTACACGCTTAGTGGCTGACAATTTCGTTGTTTTCGGCTATATGGAGGATCCTACGAATTATGGTAGACGTACCATACCACCGGTTTATTACGTTTTCACGTTATCTCAAGACAAAGGTTTCTAACATTTTCATGTTAGCTAAGGTTTATAAAGTTTTCACGTTATCTTCGTTTGGGCGAGTCCCCAGTTAACATCCGCATTTGGGCTTTTCCCCAGTTTGGGCTTTTCCCATTTTTGGGCTTGTCCCCAGTTCACGGGCTTGTCCCCAGTTACATGGGCTTGTCCCTAGTTTATTATTTGGGCTTGTCCCCAGCTTAATGGGTTTGATCCCAGTTAACATTTTAAATTGTTTGCAACAGATTTCCTAAATTCTTTATGAAGATCAAAATTCTAAGGATCCAGAATCCTAAAGATGTTCCTTTAAGGATCACCGAAAGCTCGATACTTATGGTAACTTAGGTCTACCTAGACCTTCTGGTATGATCTCTGATTAATTAATTTATTTATATATTAGTTGCAATAATTTTGGATATTTCAAGTTAGAAGGATTATTCCTTTGAAGATATTTTGTTACAAAAATTTTTAACCTATTTTTAAGGATACCTTATCCTAAAATTTGTCCTTTAAGGATATTCTGTTGTATAACTTCTATCATCTTGTTTGTTTTTAAGGATACTATATCCTATGTAATTTTCGTAAGGAACTTTTATCCTAAAATCTTTTAATCAAGATTAATTTTTGAGTCTATCAATAATATTAAATTTATACCAAACAAGCTTTTAAATAAATAACAGGCAAATAGTCAAAAGATTTATATTAATTAAAATAAGCCTCCAAGACTTATCCAAAATTCTTAACCCGGACTTCACCATACTAAAGATGGACCATCCATCCGTGTTAAGTAAGTACTACTAATAGTTCATAAGTGAAGGAAAATTAAAAGACAGGGGCAACAAAGGCTTCATCCCCACAAACAGAGGATCCCTCCACCTTTGTCACCCCCGCAAATTGTCTTAAGGATCATGGATCCTTCATCCTAGTTACTACTATTTATTACGGACCAAACTAATTGTTCAGAAAAACATCAACACAAAATAAAAAGGTGGGCTCGGGCCTTGTCTTCTGTATCCTTCATCTTCCTAAGCTGCATCTTCACCTTCGGCAGCACCACCTTCCTTGCCTGCTTCAACCGCCTCCTTGACGCCGCTAGTCCCGGCCTCGGTGTTCTCAGCCATCTCCTCGTCATCCTCACCACCAAGATCGTCAAGAGCAGCTTTCCACGTCCCAGGCCGACTTGTCAAAAGCGGGATCACCAGCCTCCTTCGCCATCTTGATCCACGCCTGGAATACCGACCTGGCAGCCCACACTTTGGCCTCGTCTGTAGCCTGCTCCACTGCCTATTGACGTTGGCCGTCCTCCAACTGTTTTTTCTCCTTGGAGAGTTGGATCATAGCCTTATCCTTGGCAACCACGGCTTTCCCTAAACACGACAGCTTGTCGCTCATTGTACTCAAAATCAGAAGGATATTGGATCCTAAAATTCAAAGTGTCAGGATACAGGATACTTACAGAGAGTACAACGTCGTAATGGGTCTCAGGATCAGAGGATCTTTTCCTCTTGGAAGCCGCGGACTTGGCACTGGTTGTTGCAGTCTTGGGCTCGGAACTTGTGCCCGCCTTCGTAGCCTCCTTCTTGACAACAGGAGAAGTGACCATGCAGTCGATGTCTTCAAGGGAGAACTTGACGGCTGACTTCTGGGATTTCTTGGCGCCTGAAAAGGAAAAAAGTTATCAGATAAGTTCTCTTATTCTAATCTTATTTATATTAAAATTATTAACTTACTTGACATGCTTGAACTTGAGGAGATATCACAAAAACCTTCAACAAATCGAGCTTGAAAGGTCCTAACTTCGGTATCCAGTGCTGGGAACCGTTTTGTCTTTTCTTCTGTGCCAGGTAACTTGCTAAAGAAGCGAAGTTGTCAACTGCAAACAAAAAAGAAAGTTCAGAATTCAAGTCAAAGCATCAAGGATCTTGCTATTTCTTAAGGATCCAGGATCCTACACTTTCTAACCCATTTTGAAGGAAGATCGATTCTTCCTGGTATAGAGTCACGCTTTATAAAGAAAAATTGATTCCTCCACAGGTAATCGTTTTAGGTGACTTTTAATAATGGGTGAGGTTGTCGGGGCTTGGATTTGAAGATAAAGCGGGCAGTACCGTGGGTAGTGAGGGTATACAAATGTGATAACTTCGGAAGACCGAAATCAATCTTTTGCTCCTCGATGATTCGCTCGATAATGCTGAGAACCCTCCAAACCATAGGCATGGCCTGTATGTAGGATATGCCGGTGGAATCGAAGAAGCTTTGAGTAAAAGACGGAAAAGGGTATTTGTAGCCGATCAGAAATGGAGTCACCGAAAAGCAGACCCAGACTTTGGAATATACATCACATCTGACACTGGATTTGTAGGGTTGGAATAAGGTTTTCGGAGGAAACAGTGCACGGAAATCATCAACCTTTGGATCCGTGAGTTTGTAGATTTCGGTAGACGGTTGGCCAGCTGACATTGGGGTTCCATTTCCGTTAACTCAAAAGCGTCAGAGATTTGTTCAGAAGGTTTAGAGGGAGACAGAGAAGAAGAAGACGAAGCAGCAGACATGGTAAAAGAAAATAAGAGAAAAGTAAGAAGGATACCTGATGCGTCGGATGAAGGTGTGTTTATAAAAAAATATATAAGGCGACATATATAGACGGTTATAATTAACCTGGGGGCTAAATGGTAAATATCCTGGCAAAACCGTTCCATCTACCAGTTTTCACAGTTCTTTTGAATTTTAAAATGACAGCTGTATTCCACTGTCACCCGCCATTTTGGGGGCAACTGTTAGGGCATGAATTTTATGCTGAGGATCCTTAATCCTTAACTATCTTTTGGATAGATTATCCTTGAGATGTGTATCAGGGTATAAAGGATCAACGATCCTCGGTATTATTTGTTTACTAATGATTGCGTTTAGTATGGTGGTCTATTATACAGGTGTAACAATTCTAAGACGTACTTACATCAATTATCCTCATGGAGTCTCATCTAGCTGGAGTATGAATCTAGGATCCTTATTCAACATGGTTATTAATGGACGATTTCATGTGAAGACGGATGTTTAGATATCAACAACGGCTCTTAGACTTGTTCTCCCACTTATCTCGCTATAGGACTTCTGTGGCACGTGGTCAACTAGCACGTTGGGAAAGGTGGAAGACTAGCGAGATTATAGGAGTAGTTGTTAATTTGTTATATTCATTTTCTCTATATATACGGAGTTGAGATCAACATTAGAACACACACAATCACTCGTTTCCTAGCTGCTAAGATATTTGTATTCACTCACATAGTATTTGTTGATTATCAACTCCACAACCCTTGTAACCGACTTTTTACTATTAATAAACTTAACGATGATAGTTTTCACCGTCCGGGGCGTTTTTTGTGCCGGAGATTACTATAATCACGTACCATCCGACCAAAGATTATCTCGTTAACCTTTGACCGAAGCAATTCGACCAAAGTTTATCTTGCTAGTTTTTGACCAAAGTAAAGATTATCATAATTAAGGGTTTTTTCCCTCGTGATCAAATCCTTGTGTTCGTCAAATTCTCGATTATAGAACCATTATTATCGTGTTAGCACTATACATCACTTGACAGATTTGGATACATTATCCTTAGATGATTCTTATCCAAAACAGACTTGAATAAGGCCTGTCCTAAGGATCCATTACCTCTACTACACATAGATTCAATAGAAGACGCTACAGCTGAACACGAAATGCTGACATTTATGGACGCGTCCTCATGATTTCAGCAAATCCAAATGGAACCTTCAGATTTAGAAGATACAGCCTTCATGACTCCCACATGTATTTATTGTTATATTGCTATGCCCTTTGCACTTAGAAATGCATGTGCAACCTATCAGAGGTTAGTTAACATGATGTTCAAAGAGCAACTGGGGGACACGATGAAAGTTTATATTGATGATATGGTGGTGAAGTCCAAGAAAGCTGAGGATCACCTCCAGGATCTCAAGACTACATTTAAAATCCTCGACAAATGTAACATGAAGCTGAATCCTTCAAAGTGCCATTTCGGAGTGAAGGCTGGCAAATTCTTGGGATACATGGTCAGCAAAAGATGAATATAGGCGAGTCCAGAGCAGATACAAGTTATCCTGAATCTGAAATCCCCAGCATCAGGCATAGATGTTCAAAGGCTAACTGGTAGGATAGTAGCGCTCAACAGATTCATATCCAGATCCTCAGAGAAGTGCAAAGAATTTTATGATATCTTGAGGAAAAATAATAAGTTCGAGTGGACCAGTAAGCATGAGGAAGCTTTAATATCCTTGAAAGCTTATCTTTCTTCTGCTCTTCTGCTGGTAAAACCCGAGGAAGGTGAACCTCTATCTCTATATCTAGTTGTATTAAATATTGCTGTAAGTGCAGTTTTAGCCAAGGATCACGAGGGTCAACTACAACTCATCTATTATGTAAGTAAAAATATTTTGGATGCTGAAGCCAGGTATTCTTATCTTGAGAAACTAATTTTAGCACTTATTATGGCATCTACTAAACTTAGACACTATTTTGAAACTCACGCTGTATGTGTTAAATCTAATTACCCTATAAAGTGTGTTTTGTGAAAACCAGAAGTGTCAGGTAGGATGGCAAAATGGGCTATGAAGCTGAGTGCATATGATATAGCATATCAACCTAGGAATGCCATCAAATCCCAGGCATTAGCAGACTTAGTGGCTGATTTCACCAGTGAACTTAAAGAAGAGGAAGACTTGGAAGTCCAACAACTTGAGGAAACCAAAGATAAGTGGACTCTATACACTGATGGTGCTTCAAATGTTAGAGGAACAGGTCTCAGGATCCTACTGAAATCGCCACAGGGGGACATTATACCTCAATCCATATCCTGCGGATTTCAAGCCACAAATAATGAGGCAGAATATGAAGCTTTGATAGTAGGATTACAATTAGCAATCGATATGAAAATCAGGTTTATTCAAGTACATGTTGATTCAGTATTATTAACTAATCATTTTAATGGTTCATATGTTGTTAGAGGAGAAAAACTAATAAAATATTTAGAGCTAGTAAAAAAACTAGCAAAGTGTTTCGAAATGTTTAATATTTCACAGGTACCTAGAGAAGACAATGTTGAAGCAGATGCCCTAGCATATTTAGCGTCATCCTTTAGGATACTGGAAGGTGTCAATATTCCTATCATACATATCCTGAGCCCAGTAATAGGAGAGCAGGGTGTCAATGAAATATCAGACGATGATGAAGATATGGGAGTCAAGAATCCTGAAGATAATGAAAATTCTTGGATTATCCCGGTCAGGAAATATATTCAGGATGGAGTTATCCCCAAGGATGAAAACCAATAGCTTTTCTCACAAAGGTAGTCCCATATACTATAATGAATGATATATTATACAGGAAATCTCGTGCAGGACCATATCTTAGGTGCTTGGAGAAGTCAGAAGCTCAAGAAGTTCTTCAGTAATCCATGAAGGAGATTGTGGGAATCACACTGGGAGCATAGCACTGTTCTCCAAAATCCTGAGGACAGGATACTTTTGGCCAACGATGAAGAGGGATGCTATGTATTATTCTTAGAAATGTGATGCATGCCAAAGACATAGCAACATTTTGCACCAGCCAGCAGAACCCGTGTATCCTGTTATATCCCCTTGGCCTTTCATGAAGTGGGGAATGGATATTGTTGGAAAGTACCCAGAGCTTCAAGAGGAAAAGTCTTTATGCTGGCTATGACTAATTATTTCTCGAAGTGGATTGAAGCAGAAGCTTTTGTTCAAGTCAGGGAGAAAGAGATTATCTCATTCATCAAGCGTAATATCCTGACAAGATTTGGAATCCCAACAGAGATCGTGTGTGACAATGGCTCACAATTCATTGGCAAGAGAACAACTAACTTCTGTGCCAGTTGGGGAATCAAGATGATCACTTCAACACCTGTCCATCCTTAGGCTAATGGTCAGGCCGAATCAAGCAACAAAATCATTATCAATAACCTGAAGAAAAAGTTTGGATCTAAGAAAGGAAAGAGGGCCGAGGAACCACCTTTTGTTCTTTGGGCAGATAGGACTCAAAGAATGCTACTGGTCAGACTCCCTTCTCATTGGTATTTGGAGCTGAAGCAGTTATCCTTACAGAGATAGTTATCCCTACAGCTAGAGTCAGTCATCAGAATCCCGAGGATAATACTCAAAGTCTACTTGAAGATCTGGATGTAGTAGAAGAACTCAGGGATTTAACAAAGATCAGAATGCATCTTATCAGCTGAAGATAGCAAAGTCCTACAACAAGAATATCAGGATTTGTAGATTTCAAGAAGGAGATTTCGTTCTCCGAAAAGCTTTTCAGAATACTACAATCCTGCGGATGGAAAGCTTGCACCAAAGTGGGAAGGTCCTTACTTGATTGAGTCAGAAGCAGGAAAGGGGGCATACAGATTGTCTACTTTGGATGGTGACTTGTTACCAAGAGCATGGAATGCTATCCATCTCAAAAAATATTTTATGTAAGATTGCTATCCCGAGGATAATTTCTATCCTGAGAAATTTAACACTGATAGTAAACAACCAAGGTATGTATTCGAATTTATATTTTATTCAATTTCAATATTATTATTCTTTTATCATGATACTGACTTAGGCATCGGTGTGGTGTTAGCAAGGCTAACACCCACCCCTCACCTAGATTTGACTGTTTTGTAGCCTGAAGATATGTGGTATTCCCACATGGAATGAAGTTTATTTGGGCCTTCTCGCCAGCTTATTTGGGCCTTGTCGCCAGTTTATTTGAGGTTTTTCGCCAGCTTATTTGGGCCTTGTCGCCAGTTAAGGTATTATTTAATGCCTTCTTAGATTTAAAGGGTTTTTACCTCTTCTTAAGATCGCCTGTAGCGCATGTTTATTCAGCCGTAGTTCGAGAGGCGGGGCCAGCACATGAAATATAGTGACTTGTCACCTCGTTATCCTCAGCTATTGGTTTGAATCCCAAGTTAATGGTAGACGTACCATTCCTAAGGTTTAAGGGGTTTTCACCTCTTCTAAGGGCCTTGTCGCCAGTTTATTTGGGTCTTGACACCATAATTTCTGAGTTTATTCTCAGGATAATTTTTACATTGCAGGTCTATGAGTATATCCCCAGAATCGAAGGAACATCCTAAAAAATGATCTTATTACAAGGATAAAATTCAAAATTTAAAGCTGTTTCGCAATAACTGTAAAAATTGGGGGCAATTGTTGGGAGTGGATTTTTATCATCAGGATTGTTCATCTTTTAGGGATTTCAGCCTGTCCTGTCGATACAAGTATTATGAGGATTATATTTCGCTAATCCAACTGTCCTTTAATGTTTTGTTTGTTTTGCAGACGTAACCACATGTTTAATATGCTACCAAGAAACGTGGGTTTGCAACGGTTACTTCTGAAGCTCCATAAATTCGAACGTGTGAAGCAACGTATAGTGGAAGACCTAGTCTAGGGTTTATTCTGGATTTATCGGGAATTCAGTTGTAATCTTTTGTTTATTTAAATGAGCTAAATTGGTCATTTAGAACACACACCTCGCACTCATAGCTACTGAAACTTATTGTAACACTTAGCAATTGATCGATTATCAGCTCCAACACTTGTAATCAACCTTTCTTGTTATTAATATATAGACGGTGATAATTTTCACCGTCCGGGTTTTTTTGTGCTGGCGATCTTCAAGATCAAGGGATTTTTTCCCTCGAAATCAAATCATTGTGTTCATCATAATTTTGATCTAGCACTCTACCTCACATACGAATTTGATCACTAAATTACTTTGTTAATTTTTGACCGAAACAGTATGTACGTGTGAATGTGCGTATGGAGGGACGTAGGGACGTAGGTACGTATGTATGTACGTACGTACCTACTCTTCATATGGATACAATAGGCTTTTCCCAGTTTTGCCATTGTACTCTTCCAAATAGCACATTCATCATCCATAAGATTGCATGAAACATTTGTAATCCTTTAAAATGATAGTATACCAAAAATTACTACACCCTTTCTGGTATTAAAGTTAATTAAAATGTTAAAATAAATTACAAGAAGCTAGAAGTGGTTGATAGGCCAACAAAGACATCCATTTTCACTCAATCAAAGACCTTATCCTTTGATGAAAGCGATAGAGTCAATGTTCAGGATCCTCACCATGATAGTTTGGTAATAACATTATATGTGGCTAACCATTATGTGCGCAGGATCCTCATCGATGGTGGAAGCTCTGTCAACATTATCCAACTAGATGTGCTAAAAAAGATGAATATTTCTGAGGATGAGATTATCCCCAGGTCCTCAGTATTGGTTGGATTCAGTGGAGAAACTAAGAACACTATTAGGGATATCAAGCTCCCAGTATATGTTGAAGGGGTAAACACAATGCAAAAATTTTCTGTTATTGACTGTTTGTCTTGTTGCAATATCATAATAGGCAGGCCTTGGATACACGACATGGAAGCATTCCCCTCCACTTATCACCAATGTGTGTAAATCCCAAGTCCGTGGGGAGTTATCAAGGTCATCAGTGATCAACAAGATGCAAAGAATTGCTACACCTCTTTTATGAAGTGTACTGCCAAATCTCAACAGGCGTAGCAATTACAGAATCCAGCATGAGATGTAATGGAGGCCAGGGAACAAGAAATTAAAGAAATACTTCCTTATCCCGAGGATCCTGAAGTCAAATGGCTAATAGGAACGAGCATTCCTAAGGATATTGAGTCAAAGTTGCTCGATTTCCTCAAGTCAAGACTGTCAACATTTGCATGGAAACATATAGATATGACAGGTATTTCCAAAGATATATAACACATAAACTTGGAATTGATAATTCTTTCAAGCCAATCCATCAAAAGATAAGAAAATTTGCACCGGAGAGAAAAATAATTATCCAAGAAGAATTTGAAAGACTTTTGAAAGCAAATATGATTAGGGAAGTTCAATATCCCCGATGGTTAGAAAATGTGGTGGTTTTACAGAAAAAGAATGGCAAATGGAGAGTTTGTGTAGATTTCGCAGACTTTGTTAGTGCATGAATTTTATGCTGAGGATCCTTAATCCTTAACTATCTTTTGGATAGATTATCCTTGAGATGTGTATCAGGGTATAAAGGATCAACGATCCTTGGTATTATTTGTTTACTAATGATTGCGTTTAGTATGGTGGTCTGTTATACAGGTGTAACAATTCTAAGACGTACTTACATCAATTATTCTCATGGAGTCTCATCTAGCTGGAGTATGAATCTAGGATCCTTATTCAACATGGTTATTAATGGACGATTTCATGTGAAGACGGATGTTTAGATATCAACAACGGCTCTTAGACTTGTTCTCCAACTTATCTCGCTATAGGACTTCTGTGGCACGTGGTCAATTAGCACGTTGGGAGAAGGTGGAAGACTAGCGAGATTGTAGGAGTAGTTGTTAATTTGTTATATTCATTTTCTCTATATATATGGAGTTGAGATCAACATTAGAACACACACAATCACTCGTTTCATAGCTGCTAAGATATTTGTATTTACTCACATAGTATTTGTTGATTATCAACTCCACAACCCTTGTAACCGACTTTTTACTATTAATAAACTTGACGGTGATAGTTTTCACCGTCCGGTGGTTTTTTGTGCCGGAGATTACTATAATCTCGTACCATCCGACCAAAGATTATTTCGTTAACCTTTGACCGAAGCAATTCAACCAAAGTTTATCTTGCTAGTTTTTGACCGAAGTAAAGATTATCGTAATTAAGGGTTTTTTCCCTCGTGATCAAATCCTTGTGTTCATCAAAATCTTGATTATACAACCATTATTATCGTGTTAGCACTATACCTCACTTGACAGATTTGGATACATTATCCTTAGCTGATTTTTATCCAAAACAATTTGGCGCCCACCATGGGGCAATCGGTGCTATAACCAATATTACTCCTATCAATTTTCAAATTTTTCATACCCATATCACTTCCAATGGCCTCTCAACCAACCTCTGCTTCATAAACTATGCCGGCTACGGTTCCTCTCTCATCAAGCCTTTGCCACCAATGCCTCCGCCAATCATGGGAGCACAACGGCCTGCTACTGCTGGAAGCAAGACGCAACTACCAATCTTCCAGAGCTCGAAAACCGTTGCTGCTGCTCCGGTGGTTAATGCTAACAGTGATGTTTCATTTATGTTTTCGCAGGTTAAAGCATACATGGAGCAGCAGAACAAAACCAACCAAAGATCCTTCGTGAGATAGAAGATCTCAAGAAGAATAAGAGGCCAGTAGAGGATCTCACCCCCCTGATGCCCAGGATGTTGGATTTTACCAGTCCAGAATCCATGGCTCAGTTCTCACAAGGATCATCTATCCTTCAACAAGGATCCATGGGTCAGCAGGCTCAAGGATCCTCACTATTTCAACCAGGATCATCTATCCTTCAACAGAGGTCCATGGGTCAACAGGCTCAAGGATTCTCGTTAGATCAGCCGAGATCGACTAACCTCCAACAAGGATCCATGGGTCAGCATAATCAAGGATCCTCATATTATCGACAAGAATCAGCCGTCCTTCCACAGGGATCCTACAGTACCCAACCTCAAGGATCCTTCATCCCGAATCAAGGATCCTTCTTCCCGAATCAAGGATCCTTCTTTCCGTATCAAGGATCCTCAGGAGTCCAACATCAACGATCCTCCGAAGTCCATGAAGGAGATATAATCCCCATGCATACCATAGCCTCTGGATGCCGACCTTCACCCAACAAAGAGGTAACTTGTATGATCCTATATCCTTAGATACTAACCGTGGTCCCGTGCAGGATACATGTATCAACCAAGCTATGGCCAAAGAACTACAGAAGCTTAAGGATCTGATATACAGTGTTCCCGGGGTGATACGATCAATCCCCGAGATACCAGTTTTGCCATTGTACTCTTCCAAATAGCACATTCATCATCCATAAGATTGCATGAAACATTTGTAAACCTTTAAAATGATAGTATACCAAAAATTACTACACCCTTTTTGGTATTAAAGTTAATTAAAATGTTAAAATAAATTACAAGAATGCCATTTTGAGTAATGACCATTGATCAAACAAAATCGATGGATGAGATTCACTTCTCGCACTTCTCACTGTAATATTACTTCTCGCATGAACCATCCCTATATATATATATATTTATATTTATATATATATATATATAGAAAAGGGTTCAAATAAAATACAATTGTTTTGTGAGAAGTGTAAGAAGACTTTAAAATAAACTACACCGCCTAAATATGACACTCTACCATGTAAATAGGAAACTATACAAGTTTTAGAAACTACCAATCTCAACCACTACCACTGGATCTTAGATCCAAGGGTCTACATCTATTCTTATGCTTCTCACAAAACTATTATATATATATATATATATGAAAATAAAAAGGGCTCGCTAAAATGAATGAGGTAAATGTAAGCTAATAATTTAGATGTGTTTTCTGGATAAATTGTGATGTATTAGACTTGTTCATTTTCGTTGCAAACTGTTCATTTAGATTTTAAATGAACGAACATGAATGCATACAGACATGCCCTTATTTTTTATTAACGAACATGAGCAAAGTAATGATAAGGTACCTTGGAATACCAAGGATTCCATTATGCCAAAGGCATAATGTTTCCCATTTTCTAAAAGACGAAGCTAAATATTTTGGTCTAAATGTAAACAAAATATGTAACCTCCATTATGACCCGATCTTAATCAAATACGCTTCTTGTTAACACTGGACCGTTTATGATTTATGACCCGCATCAATTGAGAAAGAAGCCAACAACTTAAACTTTAACTTTCTGAACTTGTTGTATTGATGTGTGAAGATATTTATTCCAGAATTGACCTTGTTTTAACATGCTTGATATCTGATGATAAAATATCAGTAAGTTGCTACTCGCTACCCAAAACAACATCAGCAGTGTTCTTGAAATAAGATTTTTTAATCATGTCAAATGCTTCAACATTTAGGATTTTTTTGCAACCAAAAGCTCATATTACCTACAAGTGATTATTTTCTTTTTAGTTTTTTAATAAACAAATTATGGTAGTGATCATACTATTTTTGTGACAAAAATAATTATCAAAGGTAAAAAAAAATTGCATACCTTTTCTTTTTGCCTAATTAGAGAGACTTCATTTTCGTCTCATAAAACATGTCTTGTCTCACAAGAATGTATTCTTTTCTCATGTTTGATGAACTTCGCCAAAGATAAAACACACGTTTGACAATACAATTATTAAAGGATTAATGTAAAAAAATGGTTTTAAACTACATATTACCAACATTCAAAAGCACATACATAACCAAGAGCACATCATAAAAATTTATTACATAAGAGTAGAAACAACTGACCTTGAGTGTAGTGCCAAAAAAATCTCGTAAGATTGCTACTTCAATGAAATAGCACACAACTCAAGTTGCATGAACAATTCTCTGTTTGTAATATGTGAAATTATATTATTTCTTTATTTATGTGCAAAACTGCAGATAACACCTTCGTTCAATTTAGATACTTAAACTTACAAATACGTAAAACATGTAGTAATGTTGAGTTGAAAGTGAAGTTTCAAACACCAACAATATCGTTATCTAAAAAATATATTAATAAACAAAACCATATAAATCCAAAAGTCAAACAAAAAGATGTGAAAAAAAAAAACAAAAAAATTGCATATTAAATAAGCATCTAAATTAAAGTGAGTTCTGATCTTCAAATAAATCAGGAGATAAAACAATTTACAAATCCTTAAAATAAGTTATATCCAATCTGCATAAAAGAAATTACTTAACCATGAAACCCAAAGTTTACTAAAATGCCCCACTGAAGTACTTAAGTAAATTAAAACCAATCAACATGAAATTAAATTTTAAAAATAACTGTTTGATCATTAAAGTCAAACTCCACTAGAATACCTTACTGAGGTGTTTAGCCCAAAACATTAAAGCTACATTATTCAATAATCTAATAATTTAACTTTGAAAGTAGAGAAAACGTAATTCACTTCAGCTTGAAGCCTCTGATTAAAATTAAACATAAATTTGTAGATCACAATTTTGGATTTTATTTGTCAGGTCCCCAATTTCAGCAGGATCTTACTCAAATCATGTCATAACTCACAAAAATAAATGTGTCGACAAGGGAGTTAATGACGGGTTGCTATATTTAGAAAGATTACTGTTTATTAAATGCGGAATCAATAATAAACAGGGGCAGTTGCTATCAATAATCAAAGGTAACTAACACACACAAGATTCACTCAAAAGATTTCCATTTATACAAAGTTCATCATACAAAAGGATAATCGATTTAGGGTTTCTTGATAGGAAAGTTATTGTCTGTACTATTCTTAAGAACTGTTGTCTCTCAATAAATGTTCCCACTTAGTATCGTATTCAGCCTCCTTTCCTAAGTGTGCCCTATTTATTCCTTTTATAGGCCTGACAGCTTTGGACAGCTGTCATTCCTTCTAGAAACCCTAAATGCTAAAACATATTCAAATTACATATTCAGAAGTGTAAAACAAGTCTTTCGGGTAGGCTTTGCATCAATTTTGTCTTTCAGAGTATGCTCTGCCATCCTTCATAACTTGGTAACATAGAAGTGTGCTCGGGATCAGTTTCCGGGTAGACTTTACTTGAAGAGTATTTTATCAAGTAAAATACTCACCGGGTAGACTTCAATCTTCTTGACTTTGTCAGACTTTGCCCGACAAACCCTTACGAGCAACCTTGTTCTTCAATGGTGCCTTCAACCCTTTGCTAGTGAATAGCTTATTAGCAAAGTGTGCTTGGTAGCACTGTTCCTTGCTTGAGTTGAACCTTGCCCGATGATTCTTAAGATATTCCATCAAGACATCAAGCATACTTGGACCATACTTATTAACGAATACCTTGCCCGGTCTTCCAATTACTTGGCTTCATGAGCTTGGTTAGCCTAAAGCTTACTCGGGAGTGAGATTTACTTGGCTATTAAGAACATACTTGCTTGATAAAGTGATCCTTGCCCGGATAAGCATAAACTAGTGAACCATGCCCGGTAATACACTAATTTGCAAACCCTGCCCGGATATCCACTAAAGAAGACTTAAAGAAGATAACCCTGCCCGATAGACAAAATATTGTACCCGGCTAAGTAAAAGCTTGCTCGGAAGTCAAAGGTGTGTTCGGTTCCATACTTAGTCATTTCTGAGGAGGTTGAGAAGATTCCAATCTTCAAATATGATCGGTTTTGGGTCAAATCTTGACTCAACCATCTCCCCCTAGATTGGAACACCTCAGCTGTCCCAAGACACATCTACAGTTACATATGATTAAAAATACACATCAAATTCAAAAGTCAAATTACAAAAACATAATCAAATGCTGTCAAAAGACCTTATAAAGTAAATCCTACTCTGAGTCTTGTCTCTTCCTCTCATTGTAGGCAGCTTGTCTTCTGTCAACTATTACTGATGCAGCTCTTAGCTTAAAAATATCAAGGATTCGGTAGTAAGTGTGACTTTTTGGAATAACCAAATCCCTTATATCCATCAGATCTTCATCATGCAAATAAGTCAAATCTTCATCTGTCTTGATTATCCCCAGTACCTTTCCATCAGAGTTTCTTAGCACATACTGGTCATCATCTTCTTTATAATCAATCTTAGTAATGATGCCATTCTTTTGAACTATGTAGTTGGGGCGTTTCATTCTTCTTTGAAGACTGATGCATGTATTCATGTTTGACAAAGGGTTCCTATCTCTGATATTTATCTTGTAGTTCCTTTCAGCAATGTCCATCCTTCTTAACTTTGCAGTTCTCTTAGATCTGTGAAATTGGATAGTTTTCCAGTTTCTCTTTTCTTTTAGGAACTGGAATCCTTTGTCAGCTTCTTCTCTTAAGTACTTGGATAGATTATTCTGTTGTCTTCCAGCCCTTCTGCTTCTATCTCTGTAATCACATAAACCGAGATATTCCATCCTCTCCAGTTGTTCATGAGTGTATTCATGAAAATCACTCCTCACAACAATGTCTCTCAGTTGCCTACTTCCATAATTACCTTACGTGACTCAGTTTCAGAATCATAGTGGAGTTGTCTTGGCAGATCCACATCTGATTGTGGTCTTTCTGTTCTTTGGGATCCACTCCTACTTGATTCACCTCTTCCACCTCTTCCACCTTGTGGATATCTTTTTGAAAGTGGTGGCCTGAAAGGAATAGACTTCATGGGTTTTCTCGGCCCCAAATTGAAAGTTTTTATGTAGATTGACTCTACCATTTCAGGTGGAATGTGAACAAGTTCATCAATATTGTGTCCTGCCACTTTCCAGAGAACTTTTATCATTTTTTGTATCCCTGGATTGTTTGACTTTCCTGCAGGCATAAACACTCCATCAACAAAGCTTCTAAGGTTCTTACTTTCCCATAGAGCCTTTTCCCAGTCAGCCTTTCGCATGTAGAAAAGTTCTTTCAAGTCTTGCTTTTCTAAGGCATTAAATGAGGCTTCATCCATTCCCCTTTGATTAATCATTATGCCCCTTAGAATACTGATCATCTCTTCATTTTCCCAAGGAACAATTGGTTCATCTTCAGGTTCAGGCTTGACTTCTTGTGGGGTAGGGGTTTTAACCAGTCTGACTTGTTCTTTTAACTGTTCCCTCAAGGTTTGAATTCTTCTTTTCCTTGGTTGAGGTTCATCAGTTGGTTCAGACTGCTTGAATGAGCTCTCAGTTTGTACCCTCTTCAATTTTTCTTTTCTTTTAAGCTTATTGTACTGGTCCAACACTGATTCTCTTGATAAGTTCTCAACTATCTCAGGCTTTACCCCTTTTTCCAGCAGGTATCCATACAAACCTCCAAACTTCTTTTCCAAAGTTTCCATCTTTTCAATCTTTTCATTTTCTTTTACACATTTTTCTATCACTTTCTCTCTTTCACTATTGTAGAGATCTTGAAGCTTGTCATGATTGAAGTGGCTCAAATATTTTTCAGAATATCCGTGCCTCCTTAGATAGTCTCTGTGTTTATGAGCATCTCTATTCTTTTGTTGCATGGCTCTTTTGATCTTTTCATTTTGTTCCTCAAGTCTCTGATTCAACTCATCATCATTCATAGCAGCCAAAGTCTCAAAACTTATTCCAAATATTCTCAATTTCACAACTAATGGATGTTTCCTTTTAGCTTCCATCATACTCAGCTCAATGCTTGCCTTTTGTTCCTCAGTCATTGTGACTTGAGGAGACATAACACTGGCAGCTTCAACACCTTTTCCATCATTGTCATTATTATCATTAGATTCACCAGACTCTTCCTCTTCTTCTGTTGATTTATCAACTGCATCAATTTTGGGTTCATCTGAAGGTGGATGTTCTGGGTTTGGTTCACTCATAACAGGAACATCAGGAACACCTTGAACCTTTTCTCCTGGTTGCAAGGTTTGCAGTGGGACTGCCCTGATTGGACTATTTTCATCATCAGGAGTTTCAACATAACATTTATTCTTCTCATCCCATTTTCCTCTCTTCTTAGGTCTTTCATGTTCAGACTGTTCAGGTGCCCTCTTTCTTCTCATATAAGTCTTAGCAAACTTGTTGACTTTCTCAGCAAATTGTTCATGTAGTTTTGAAAGTCTTTCTTGTTTCTGTTGAAGTGTTTCATGAGATTGAGTCACATTTTCCCTTTCTGGCCAGCTGTCAGTTGGGTTTTTCCTTATATCTTCTCTTCACTTGATCAGCCCATTTCTTGGCAGCCATTGAAACAATAGTCTCACCAATCTTCTATTCAACCATCATCTCTGTACCCATATTGGTCTGTTCATCAGTTTCAGTATTTAGATTGGTAGGTTCAGCAGTTTCATTTGACTTCTTTTGAGGTTGGCTTTGGGGTTGAAACATGCTAACCACCATGGCTAAGGAATTGTCTACTTCCTCATCTCTTTTCAAATTAATCAGAGCTTCAATCAAATCTTGATCATCCACTTCTTCATTAATTACTTTTGCAAAATTGGCTTGGTTGATCAAGGCTTCCTGCTCTGCCAGCTTCTTTGGAGTCAAGGTTTGGGCCAAAATTTCCCTCTCCCTTGTCTCTCTCAATATATTTTCCTATTCTTTTATTGTAGCAGCAACAACTTCAGCATCATCTCTAAACAAAATATCTTTCTCAGGATAAGCTTTAACAGGCTCTTCTTCTGTCACTTTTTCTTTGCCTTTATTCATTCTTTTCTGCACTTCTTTCCCTTCATTTTATGGAGGGAAATTATCAATATCTCTATCTAACTCATCCATTTCCTCATCATGCTCTACAGTCTTGGACCTTTCATGTTGTTCAGTTTCAGCAATTGACTCCTCAGCAACAACATTTTCATTATTTTGTTCTTTAGTTAAAGTATCAGTGGCCACATCAGTCAAATTATCAGTAGCTATATTTTCTTCAACATTTATCTTTTCAATATCATTCCCAGTCTCTTCTTCATTCCTCATTTCTTCCTCCTCCTCACTCCATACCACATTCAGAACTTCATCATTCACATCATAATTTTGTTCTCCAACATCTGATTTATCACCTTCATAATCAACATCCTCTAATCTCCTTTCATCACTTTCCTCACCATCATCATATGCATTCAGGATGCATGTCAAACCATTAACAGTTTCTACACCTGTTTCCTTCTCAGTTTCAACACTTACCATAACATCAGTTGGCATATTTACATTCTCCCCCTGTTTTGGGGCAGCTGAAGCCTTCTCAACCTCCTGCTCCAGGGCTTGAATTCTCATTTTTGCCTGGGCCAACTGATCTATAAACATCACATTCTCCATGGTCACCTCCTCATTCCTCTTTCTCAATTCAACATTCTCTAATATCAAGTCCAAATTTCTTTGGAATAAATCTGTGTTAGTGGGTGGTGATGTAGGTGGTGATGTAGAGAAAGGTTCATAATCAGGTTGTTCTTGAGTTGTAGTTTGAGTTTGGATAATGGGTTGTGGTGGTGATTGTGTGTGAGGTGGGCTTGAAATAAATGGATCAGTGTGAATTGGGCTAGTGGTTGGTGGTGTTTGTGTTGTTGGGGATTAATAGGTTGATGTTTCAGGCTGGCTCAAGGTTAAGGTTTGAGGTGGGGATTGAGTAGTTTGGTGTGGTGGAGTTTGTGGTAGTGATGGTATAATGGGTTGGTCAATGGGTAATGGTGATTGTGGTGGTGTTGGAATAGGTAGGTTAGTTGGTAATGGATGGTGTGGTGGATTTTGTGGTGGTTGTTCAGGTTCTTCAATTTGCTCCCCCTGATCCAGTGCAAAATCATCCATGGCTACTCCAGCCCTCCTTCATCTCCATCATGATCATCATCTCCATCTTCAGAACTATCTTCATCACCCTCATCATCAACACCTTCTTCCTCCTCTGAGCTCACCTCAGGTACTGGCATAATCTCCAAATCATGATTCAACAACCATGGTAATATTTCATATGGAATGTTGGGATTGTATCTGTTTGCCCTTCCTGGATTTGCAATTCTTCTATATGTGTCTGGATTCTGCAGCTGATGTGTCATACCAATTGTGGGGAAATCTTGTAATTCCCTGTTAAAGATTATCTGTAGGAATCTGGGGTATTGCAAGAATCTATCATCTTCTGCCTTCTTCAAATTTCCAATCATGCCATCAAATATCATCTTAAAAAAATTGAAAGGTAGATCATATATAATACCAACAGTGGCATTTGCTAAATCATGACTCATCAGAGTCCATGATCCTTTTCTTGGAGCAAACCCCTGTATCACATGGTGAATCAAGAACCTATACAACATAGAGAACATCCCCTTTTGAAATTGTCCATCATGGACAGTTCCCTGTTACCCCATCATCTGCTCAAAGATCCTCATTAAATAATTAGTATTGAAATTAATATGGTTATGGTCATCATCACGTAACTGCAGACATCTTCTTATCATCCCCTCTGTAACATGTATCTCATGGCTTGCAACAGTTGCTTCAATTATTTTCCCATTTATGTCATCAACAAGTCTTGCAGAATGCAAGAAATCTAGTGAATGATTTCTGTAGATGATTGGGCATTCTGTGAAAGCAAATCTCACATTCGATCTAGCCATCCATGTAATCATCCTCTCCACTGGCTCATTGTTAGGAGTGACCTCCAGTAGTGCGCACATATTGTGCTTTGGTTCAAAGGCATACTTAGGTTGAACTTCTTCTTCTTCTGCCATATCTGAACATCACAATCAAACATATTCAAAGTGAAATTAGCATAAAGGTTCATTACTTTACACAATTTCAAGTTATAAATTTATAGAAGAAAGAGAGAAATTTTATTAAAAACCTGATCTTCGACAAATTAATAACCTAAACACAAAAACAAAGTATTATTAATCAAATACATAATCGAAGCCCATTATAGTCTAATCGTTATCGGAAAACACATTATCATTGCTTAACGAGTCGGAATTAGGGGGCTGATTAAAATTAGGGTTTGTATTAGAGACGAATATGATAAGTCGGTTAGGTTTCTTTGAGAGTAAGCAGTTGCAGTGGAAGGAGAGAGAGAGAGAGGGAAAATAATGTTGAAAATATCCCTAATTCCCTCTTATATACCTTTTGAAAGTTGGTTTTAAATGCATTTTGTCGTGTAGTGAATTATTAGCTGTCAAACATAATAATCTTATCCAATTTAAAACCTTACCCGATAAAAGTAAAAGGTTAAACTTTGCCCGGAAAAAATTTCATTATTAGTTGACAAAGTTTACCCGGCATCTTCCACTTACAAACCTTGCTTGGTCAAGTTAACTAATTTTAAATTCAAGTAAAGATGAAGAAAGCTTACCCGAAATAACAGATTTCTTGAGAACTTAATCACAAGACAAATAATCAAGTATAAAATATCAAATAAGCATCCTTGCTAGGAATCAATTAAGATACCCAAATAAATTTCTCAAATATAAATTAACTCAATCTAGCATAAACCCTATCAGAATCAGAATCACATTCAATCAAGCATACTTTGATGTATAGTATACCCGAGCAACCTTCCTAATGTATAGTGTGCCCGAATAACCTTCCATACAAAGTATACCCGAATAACTTTTCCTAGAGTATAAAGTGTGCCCGAAATTATATCTAGGAGACAGTGTACTCGGAAAGTCAAATTTTGAAATTACCAAGTATATTGAGGGAACAATAGTGTACCCGTAATATAAAGTGTGCCCGGAAGACAAAGTCTGCCCGAAAACACTTGTAATTTCAAAGCAATCATAACCACAAATAATACATAGCATGCTCGGAGTGAAATTAAACATAAAACACCTAAGTGTGCTATAGTTTAAACTTTCAAAGAGCTTGCTCAACAATCCTATGTTAGCACTAAACTTGCTAGGACAATCATATTCAAACATCAGGTATGCCTGGGGACTAAACTAAACAGTGTAGTCTACCCGAGAAAATTCAAATCATCAATCATACCCGAAAAAGACAAACTTAGATAAAAACAACTAAGTGGGCTGGGAAAGGTTAAAAAGCATAAAACCTTACCCGAAAAAAACGTATTCAATCATAAGCAATCAGGCTTGCCCGGAAAGTGACTTAAATTGTAACTCTACCCGAAAAGTATCAAATACTTCAAAGCATGCCCAAAAATAGTAAACTTAGATAAAAACATATAAGTGTACTCGGAAAGGTTATAAAACATTAAACCTTACCCGAAAATACATATTCAACCATATTCACCTGTTTTTGTGCCCGAAAAGGTTAGAGAGCATCAAACCTTACCCGAACTTACATATTCAACCTATTAAAGGCAAAAATGCAACACTTTTTGACTTAAATCATTTGTCAAAGACATTTGTTAGTTATGTATCATTACATATCACAGTTTAAGAGCAAATGGTGCATTTAGAGATCAAATTTCAGTTATATTTCTTTTCAAAACAATTTCTTTTATAAACTGAAAAGATCTCAGGAATGGGATCATATTGGCTAAGTAGCTTTCTCAATACTTCATTCTCAGCATTATTATGACTACAAAGACAGGTCAACAGCAGGTCTAGACTTAACATGATTTTCATCTCTTTGATGATATGATTAAGTTTCAATTAAGTTGCAGAAAATTTAATGGATAACACATGTTTTATTTTGATGGCCCTTATCTATCCTCAAGGCTTATTTGGCTTTCTCCAGATCACCCCAATTTGACTTTGACCCCCTGGTTTGGCTAAAAACTTTTAATGACAGAACATATTTTTGAAAATTTATAAGATATTTCTTTTCAAATCTACAAACATATGTGAGGTTGAACGTTGGACTTACATGCCACGCAAGTCGGACTTACGGGCCGTTCATTCAGGATGTTTAAAGGACTTATGTTATTGCCTCCACCCTTGTAGTTCTTTTATTAACCCTTATGTTTGTATTTTCTCAATAAAAATTTGTGAACATGTATCAACTTTTGGTTGATTTAAACATTTGAAATTAAAGTAGTTCACAACTGTTCATTGTCATTCTTTTAAAAGATGTTTCATTTTTGGGTAACCAAAGACCAACAGGCTTCTGTATGACTGGATAATCATTTTTCTGCCTATCATTTGAAAAGATTTATCTAGGAACATTCATAGACAACAATGTAACTCCACATAAATCTTGGCATTTTCTTTATGTTTATATCACCTTAGATTTTACATATCATGAGAAAGCAACCATACATGTTAATGACTGTAATAAGAGTCCTTTTAGCCTAATAAATCCATATGATTGGCTAAGTAGGCAATGTACTATCATTTCCCATTAATATTCAATCACCCCAATGTCTCTTAATTGTCAGGTAAATGGCTATTCTGTTTGACCACAAGTGGTCAACAGGACCAAACATACATTGTGAATATATGTCCTTTCAAAGTCAGAGCCATTGATATAGTTTTAAGTGAAGGAATAGAAAACAAGTTATAATTTCCCAAAATGCTTTCAGTTTTCTGGTTAATTTCTATCCTTTTAATCTTTGCAGATTGTAGGACCAAACATACACAAGTGTATGTCCTTCCAACTGAGCAAATGATATAATTTTCAGCAAAGATAACTACCTGAGACTTTTCATTGAAAAATCCTTCTTTTAAGCTTCTTTAAAGCTTTAACTGAATAGTATTATCATGTCTCAACACCATTAACAACTTGCTCATATTTTGATCAAAATTTTGTGATTATGCAAAATTCATTAGAAAAGTCATTTTATCATTTAATTTTGACACAAACAGTTGGAACATATTCAAATCTTAATCATACTCAACATCATCAAAACAAGTAGACATTCTTAACATTCATAGTCTATCATATCCTAATAATATCAAGATGATCAGATAACACACATATTCAAGCAATTATAATCAAGTGATTACTCATGATATCAGATAAGCATTTAATTCATATAGACAGATCAAACCACTTATCATAACATCATATCAGTTAACTGATAATCAATCATTAGCATCAATGACACATAAATAGCACAGATAATCAATTAAGTACTAATTTGTTAACAACAAACAAGTAACATATTCATTCAACATTTAAAGTATTTGTCCTCTATTAAGTATAGTCAATTAGCACATAGAGACACACACTAAGCACATATCCTCAATCAGACCTCATCTGAGTTGATCATACCCAGAGCTTTCAAAAGAAAGTTGAATCTGGTTCTGTCAAGTGGCTTGGTGAATAGGTCAGCCAAATTGTCACTTGTGTCAACTCTCTACATTTCAATCAAAACTTTTTCATTACAATCTCTAATGAAGTGATGTCTGATTTCAATATGCTTAGTCTTTGAATGTTGGACAGGATTCTTAACAGTAAAATATGCAGCAGTATTATCAATGAGAATTGGGGTATTCAGAAAACTCAAACCATAATCCATCATCTGGTTCTGAATCCATAGAACTTGTGCACAGCAAGAAGATGTAGCAATGTATTCAGCTTCAGCAGTTGAGATTGAGACAATAGTCTGCTTCTTGCATTGCCATGACACTAGCCTTTCACCCAAAAATTGACATCCACCTGAGGTTGACTTCCTGCTCATGTTACAGCCATCATAATCACTATCTGTGTAGGAAATAAGGTCAAAAGATTGGTTCTTTGGATACCAAATTCCCATGTCTGGTCTACCCTTCAAATATCTGAATATTCTCTTAACAACATTCATGTGGGAGACTTTTGGACTTGCTTGGAATCTTGCACAGACACATACAGCAAACATGATATCTGGTCTTGAAGCAGTAAGATACATCAGAGACCCAATCTTTGCTCTGTATTCATGTTCATCTACTGGCTCCCCCTTTTCATCAGCTACCATCTTTTCTTATGTGTCCATAGGAGTTGAAGCAGTCTTCAAATCATTGCATTTTAATTTGTCTAGGATGTCGTGCACATACTTAGACTGGTAGATGAAAATCCCATTAGCTTTCTGTTGAATTTGCAATCCAAGAAAGAAGTTCATTCCCCCCCCCCCCCCCCCATTGAACTCATGCTGTATTTGGATTTCATTACCCCTTCAAACTCCATGCACATTTGTTCATTTATTGAACCAAAGATGATATCATCAACATAGACTTGTAATAGCAGCAATTCTGATCCCTTTCTTTTGTAAAAGAGTGTCTTGTCAATGGCTCCTCTTTTGAAACCATTTTCAAGAAGATGATTTGACAGCTCATTATACCATGCTCTAGGAGCCTGATGCAATCCATAAAGAGCTTTATTTAGTTTATACACCCTGTTTGGATACACTGGATCTTCAAAACCTGGTGGTTGAGCAACATACACCTCTTTATCAATCTTTCCATTTAGGAATGCAGACTTTACATCACGCTGGAACACCTTAATGTTCTTTGAGGCAGCATATGCAAGAAAGATTCCGATTGCCTCAAGTCTTGCAACTAGTGCAAAGACTTCCTCAAAGTCTATTCCTTCCTTTTGAAGGCATCCCAATGCCAAAAGTCTAGCCTTGTTCTTAATCACAATACCCCTCTCATCCCTTTTGTTTCTGAAAACCCATTTTGTTCTAATTGCAGATCTATTCCTTGGCTTGTCAACAAGATCCCAAACATGCAGATCTCTGAATTATGCCAGTTCCTCCTGCATTGCTTCCACCCAACTACTATCCTTTAGTGCTTGAACAATGTTCTTTGGTTCTATTTGGAATAGAAAGCAGGAGTATAAACAGATCTTTGCAGATTTAGAATGACTTCTAGTAACTCTTTCATTTATATCACCAATGATGTTTTCAGATGGATGATTCTTTTCAACATAAGGGGTTTGAATTATCATATCTGCAGACATATTTGTGTCAAGATTTGATTCATTGAAATCTGGTTCTTCAATGATCAATTCTGTTTCAGCATCATGAAACTCTGATGCTTCTTCATTGTATTGTCTTGAGGTAGATGCACAATTGTTTCCAATATTCAAGCTTTTAAACAGATGTTGAAATCTTGCAGTAGTCACATCTTCTTCAGTTGTTTGGTTGCTTGGGTTCTCCTCTGTCTGAACTTGATCATTCTCTACTACTTTATTGTCTTGATTGAGATCTGCATGATCTTGTTCTTGGTTAACAATGTCATTTGAGATACCCTTGATAAATGTATACTTCTTTTCTTTGCTAGCAAACTTCTTCCATAACCCTTCTAAGTCCAATGTTTTCTTTTTTTTTTTCTCTTCAAATACACTGGTCTTGTAGAATGAGTCATTAACGTCTTCAGAATAAATCTTGAAAGACCTTATCAATTTTTGATGATCAAATAGCCATGCTGCACCATCAACTGTATTGAACTGATTCTCATTATAGATGATGTCAGATGATTCAATAACACTCATATGGTCTTTCACATATACTCTGTAAGCTTTTGGGTGTGTTGAATAACCAACAAAGAAACAATCCAAGGACTTAGTTTAAAACTTTTTCAAGTAATCCCTGGTGTTCAGAAGAAAACATTTGCATCCAAGGGCTTGAAAAACTTGATATAAGGCTTTCTGTTATTGAATATTTCATATGGAGTCTTGTTATGCCTCTTGTTGAAAAGTACCCAGTTCTGAACATAGCATGCAGTATTAATGGCTTCAGCCCAAAATGTCACTGGTAAATTTGCATCTGCTATCATGGTTCTTGTAGCTTCAATAAGTGTTCTATTTCTTCTTTCCGCAACACCATTTTGTTCAGGAATTCTAGGAGCTGAGAATTGTTGAAATATTCCCTTTTCCATGAAAAATTCTTCCATGGCTCAATTTTTGAACTCTGTACCATTGTCACTTTTCATGGTTTTAACTTTCTTATTCAGTTTATTCTCAATCATTGTCACACAACCCTTAATTAACTCTGCAGTCTCATCCTTTGTACTCAGGAAATAGACCCAAGTATATCTTGAATAATCATCAATGATCATAAGACAATATCTTTTCTTCCCTATACTTGGCACACTCACAGGACCAAAAAGATCCATGTGAAGTAATTCAAGTACATGATCAATTGAACTGATGAGTTTTGACTTATGAGTTGATTTGTGTTGTTTGCCCTTTTAACATGGAGTGCAATGTTCTTCCAGTTTGAACTCTCTTGTAGATAAGCCAATGACATGCTCACCCTTAACAAGTTTGTTCATATTCTTTAGATTCACATGACATGGTTTCCTGTGCCATAATTTTGACTCATTTTCAGTGGCTTTGGAAACAAAACATGTACCACCCCTTGAAACAGCTTCCTTCATGTTGAGCTCATATAGGTTGCCATTTCTAGGTGCCATCATCATAATCATTTCAGGTGTGATTACAAATTTAGGTTTTAAGATGAAATAGTGTGAGTCATCAAAACCAACTTTGTATCCCTTATCACACATTTGTGATATGCTTAGCAGATTGTATTGTAAACCTTCAACATGAAACACATTATCAAATGAAACTTTTCCATTTGTTAAAACTCCTTTCCCAACTATCTGTCCACTATTTTCATCACTTCCAAATGCCACAGGACCTTCAAACTTTTCTTCATAATTAACCGGTGACCTCTTGTCACAAGTCATGTGCCTAGAACATCCACTAACCATGTACCATATGTCATTCAGTGGAGTGGACTGTTCCTGAGATGATGATCCAACTTCTTTCTCAATCAATGGCATAAATGCCACATTTTCCCTCTTGATGTCATCTGCAATGTCATCTTCATGATTATTCCAGTCAAAATTACCCTCATGTTGTGAAGTTACAACCACAATTCCTTGATTTCTGGGTTGATTTTGGTAGGTTGGAACTGAATTGTTTGGAACAGTTTGAAGATTCTGATTGTTGTTCCTTTGAAAGCCTTGATCCTGTGGCACAACTTGTTGATTATTGTTCATTGGAGGCTGTTGGAAGTTGTTGAAGTTGGGGTTATGTTAGTGCACGGTTTTGCGTCTAGAGTCTTTGTATTTATTGTTAATGTTTATTTATCAATTAATGTAATATTAAATGTTTATATTTATCTAATTCGTTATGATTATGTCTAGTTCGCTAGGAATGTTAGCGAACTAAGACTAGTTCGTTAAGGTTAAGTCTAGTTCGCTAGGGATGTTAGCGAACTAAGACATTATAATGTATTCCCTCCTGATTCGTTAGGGGATGTTAACGAATCAGGGGGCGGTTCGTTATATTAAAGTATGTAACGAAGGGGAAGCTGGTTCGCTAGGGGATGTTAGCGAACCAGGTCGTCCTCTATTTATAGTGAACCACTGTTCACTTTAAGTTAAGTTTTTTGAGAAAACTTCATTGAGTAATATAAGTTTGTTTCAGAAAAACAATTACTCTCTCTCAAGCTTCATATTAACATTATTGATAATATATACACATATACAATACACTAAATCAAGGTTTATTATGAGATAGATCTTTAACAGTATAATTAACAGATCTGAGATCTGTGTTATTGTTATTAACAGTAAATCCAGTGATCAAACAAGTGGTATCAGAGCTGTTGGTGCTCGGTTTACACTTGATTTGGTGTTATATTTATTCCATTTTTTATTAGTTTTCGGTTTTTGTTTGATTTTGAATATATTGGTATTTGATTTGGATGAATTATGGACGAATTAGAGTGAATTTGTGTTGATTAAGATACTTTTGTGGTTTGGTTAAGAGGAATTGAGATCTGAATTGGATTTGAGTTATTTGGTTTTGATTTCGGTTTAAGTCCGAAACTGGGGTGTGATTGTTGGTTAATTTGGATTGATTAAGATGTTAATCGGTTACGAGGTTTTATGTATTGGATTCGGAATTGGTTTACGAGTATTTTGGTAGTTTACTTGTGCAATTTGATTAAGTAACGAAGGTGTATTACAGATTTGGTATTATAGAGTTTCTGGGTTTAATCTTCATAATTTCTGGAATTTCGTTTGAAGGTTTGAAGATTTGAAGATGAATGTGATTCGCTATCTTCTTCCTAGTGATTCGCTATATTTTGATCTGTGATTCGTTATCAACAGTGCTAATTCGCTACCTTGTTCGTTAGCCAGTTCGTGTGAGTTATTGATTCGTGTTATCTAGTTCGTTAACTAGATTAACCGATTCATGTGACACGTGTTCTTCTTAGGATTTGTGTCATAACAACCTTTGCCACGTGGCATAAGGTGTCAGAGTTTGTTACAAACGGTTGTAACAACCTGATTCGTTATAGTATAATTCGCTACAGTGTTGATTCGCTATCAACTGTAGCTGATTCGTTATCTTAATTTGCTAAGTTTTTTTTGGCGATTCGTTAATATCTGATTCGCTAAACTAATCTTGATCAATTCGTTTGGTCAATTCGTTAAGTTGACTTGATCAATTCGTTTGGTCAATTCGTTAAGTTGACTTGGTCAATTCGTTTGGTCAATTCTTTAAGTTGACTTGGTCAATTCATTTGGTCAATTCGCTAAGTTGACTCGTGATTCGTTAAACCTTCATCACATTCGTCCTTTGAGTGATTCGTTAATTTTATTTGTGATTCGTTATGTTGACTTGTTAAGCTGACTTTTGATTCGCTAAAACACTCACCTCATTCGTTAAGACTTGATTCGCTACACTATTCACAGTTCGTTATACTTTTTCATTGATTCGTTAACCACAGTTTGTAGTTCGCTAGAACTGTTCACATCATTTAAACTTGTGAATTTATTTGTCAAATATGGCTGGTATGTATGCATTGGCGTCTCAGAACATGTTGATGCAACAGATGTTGCAACTTGATACCGAGATAGGTTCACATTCTAAATGTCCAAGATTGATGAAGTTCAGTGACTTCGCCAAGTGGGAACCTCGGTTTCGTGCACATTTGGGATCTGTTCATCCTGACTGCTCATATTGTCTTGATGAAGTTTATGTTGCACCAATGATTGGTGATGATACTATTGGGTATACTCCTAAAGTCGTTTCTCAATACTCACAAGAAGAGAAGAAAGCTTTAGAAATCAAGATAAAAGCATATTCTACATTGACTATGGCATTACCAGAAAATATCTTTCATCAAGTTGGTGGTTTCAAGAGATGTGCATCTTTATTTCAACATCTGCGTATGAGAAGCATGGGAAACACAGCTGAAAGTAAGAAAGTGATGCTCAAGTTTCAGTTTCGAAACTTTAATTTATTGAAAGGAGAAACAGTTGAAGAGATGACTACAAGATTTAGTCATTTAATTGCTGAAATGGACAAGATGAAAATGGAAATTTCTGAAAGAGATAAAATTGACACTATCAAGAGTGTGCTTCCAAGTTCCTACTCAACATTTCTAATGGTTTTGAAAGAGAATGATTATTTTCTGAATGAAGACTTGACGGCACTTGAATTTCTACAAAAGATCGAAGCTAGAGAATATGATCTTAACTGTCAAAAATCCTCAAAAAAAAATCAAGATCCAGCTTTCTATGGTGGAAGTATACCTCTCAGTTCAACAATCTCTCCAATCACTGTTTTCTTACTCATGCGGCAAGTGAAAAAGAATCAACAATGTTTAATGATCTAAAAGTTTGTTTTTACTCTGCTGGTAATTCGGGTGGTTCTGGAAGTTCGACAAGTACAAATCCATTTGCTACACCACCTAGTGTTAATATGAAGGAAGCTGAGCAAAACTTTGCTTTTCTGACGGCTTTTATGTCTTCATAAGAAAACTTAGTGAGTAGTAAAATTGCCACAAGTGATTTAACAGATGAGGACTATGATCAGATAGATCCAGATGATCTAGAAATCATGGATTTAAAATGGAACATGGCTATGATTGTTCATAAAGTTAAAAGATTCATGCAGAGAACTGGAAAAGGTCTTCCATCTTTAAACAAGAAGTTGGGTTTTGACAAATTAAAAGTAAAGTGTTACAATTGTCAAGAATTCGGACATTTCGCGAAGGAGTGTGACAAACCATGGAAAGAATACACTGGACTTTGTGGTCAGAGTCAAAATACTTCTTCACCACGAGGAAGTGATGCTGAAAAGAAACCATCTTCTGCTACAACTCAAGCAATGTTAGTAGATGGTAATGATTGGTCACAACGGCTACTATGCAATGATGTTCAAGCAAATTTGGCTATGTTTGGGCTACATGAAAATTGTCAAGATGCTACTGGTAGTGAGATGTCTTCCGATAATGATATTGAATCTGATTCTGACGACTCTTACGACAAGCCTTCTAAATCAATGTTTGCTTGCATGGCCAAGATCAATGAGGTTAGTAATTCTATTTCTACTACATCATGTGTTAAAATATCATGTTGTGAC
The DNA here is from genome assembly GCF_021521415.1 of Bidens hawaiensis. Lineage (NCBI taxonomy): Eukaryota > Viridiplantae > Streptophyta > Magnoliopsida > Asterales > Asteraceae > Bidens > Bidens hawaiensis. Next base: position 109,949 of record NW_027494457.1, read on the forward strand.
TGTGAATCTAACAAATCTAAGTTAGAAGCATTGAAAAATCAAAATGATAATCTTATAAGAGAAATTGCTTCTCTTAAAGATACTTATCGACAATCTCTTGAATCTCAAATGAGATCTCGAGAAAAGATTGACGCATTGTCGACAAGTAACCACGATCTCAAAGCCGAGTTATCTGTGAAAATGACCATTAATGATCAAAAGTTTCAGGAAATCTTGAAACATCGTTCTAAGATAACTGAGCTTGAGAATGAGGTTCTTGAGTTGAAAAACAAATTGGGGAAATTTAGAAATTCATCGTTTCTGTTGAACGAAATTATTGAAGTATCTGGGAAACAAAAAGATTCCAAGAAAGGTATTGGTTTTGTTGAAATTCCACCACCTTTTCATAATGATTATAAAATTAATCCTTTTGCAAGAAAAGAAGAAGATTTGATTCAAAGGAATCTGTGATTTCTGAAAAAACCTAAAATGGTTAAATCTGAAATTGTTAAACCCCATGTTGCTCCTCAAAAACCTCATGTGGAAAGTAAAAAGGTCTTTGTTGAAAATATTGACAAGGTGATCATTGAAGATGTGTTTGAACCTGAGATTATACACAAGAATAAGAACATTCCTAGTTCTAATCATATTCTTTGCGAACCTCAAGAGTTTGAGGAAGCTGTGTATGGTTCATTCAAGTATCAGATAAACAAGGAAGAAACTGGGACAACTAAACCAGTGAGGATAAAGAAGTCAGTTAAACCAAAAATTTCTGACGAGGACTTAATGCGTTTCATTAATCCTCCAAGTTCTAAGTCTTCTTCGGCTAGAGTTTTTAAGTTAAAAGGAATGGACACAATGTTCACTGAAAAAGACATTCCAATAAGTATTATTAAACCTGAACTTATTGAGAGTGTTTTTGTTAATGAAACTTCAAAAATTCAAGAACTTGAACGTGTGTATGCTCAAACAAAAACATCATTTCAATCTGATCCATTGACTATAGCAAAACAATTTTTAAAACAAGCTAAGAAGATTAACTTTGTTAAGTCAACTGGAACAGATACACTAAAAAGTTTTTCAAAGAGTTCTAATTTAGATTTTTATTTAAAAAAGAAATCTGACTTATCTGATGAGTTTGCTAAGAGCATGACTAAAAATGTGAGTCATCATCAATCATCTGCTGCATTTATTACAATTACTTCTAAACATCATCATGTAGACATGCGAACTTGTTTTTTATGCGGTCAACAAGGTCATGTTGTGAAGAATTGTACTCAACAGAACTATCAGAATCTTCATCCTTTTATCAAGGACAAATCTAAGCCAATTCCAGTGGTCAAGGAGATTCTGAAACGATCTGTGTCGTATGCTGATGATACTCATGTTTTGTTCTCCGATGTGAATCCTCGGAAGGTTCTTCATGTCAATGAGACACACAGTCAAGTGAAACCAAAATTTATTCCAACTGAACCTATATGTAAAAACAGGAATTCAAATATTGTTCAGGCAGCTTATTTAAGACGAAAGTCTAGGAAGCCGGTAACTTATTCATAAGTGGCTGAACAACAGTTGAAATCTGTTAAAGTTAATGATCAAAGAGAAAATCAAAAGGTGCCCAAGACTGAGGCCTGGGCTGCCTTTTTGAACTAATCACTTTTGTTTGTGTGTAGGGTTCATCCAAGATCATTTCGGGTGAAAACTGGATCATGGATAGCGGATGTTCTCGTCATATCACTGGGAATCTCAACGTATTAACCAATGTAAGAATTATTCAAGGGGGTTATGTAGCGTTTGCTGGGAATTCTGGGGGCATGATCACACAAGAGGGTGATGTTTCAAATGGTCACATTACGTTTGAGAAAGTGAATTATTGCGACAAGGTTGATCATAACTTATTGAGTGTATCACAGATTTGTGATAAAAAGTACACTACGATATTTACTGACAAAGAGTGTCTTATCTTGAAACCTGGTTATGTTATTCCTGAGGACATGATTGTCATGCGATCACCACGATCAAATGATATTTATGTCTTAAATATGAGTTCTAAGATATCAACATCAATTGAAACATGTTTTATCTCGAAAGCAACCGAGAAAGACTCGATTCTATGGCATCGTAGAATGGGTCACATACATGTCAGAAAGATGAATTATTTAATGGCAAATGACTTAGTTGAGGGTGTCTCGTTAAAGAACTTTAAGTTATCTGATCACTGCGTTGCATGCAAAAAGGGCAAGCAGAAGAAGATACATCCCTCTAAGTTATTGAATTCCATTGATACTCCTCTTGAATGACTTCATATGGATTTGTTTGATCCAGTGAATCGTGCGAGTATTTCTGGAGACTGATATTGTCTGGTAGTGATAGATGATTATTCAAGATATTCATGGGTGTTATTTATGAGTTCAAAAGATCAAACACCGGTTTTGGTACAAAACCTTATTACTAAGATCGAATCACTGTATAAACAGAAGGTGAGGAGAATCCGAAGTGATAATGGTACTGAATTCAAAAACACTATATTGGATTTATTTTGTATTCAAAAGGGAATTCACCGAGAATATAGTGCACCTTATGTACCTCAACAAAATGGTGTTGCTGAAAGGAAAAATAGAACTCTGATTGAAGCTGCCCGTATAATGCTAGCTGATTCAAAGCTTCCGGTTCAATTTTAGAATGAGGCAGTGAATACAGCTTGTTATACGCTTAATCGGGTTCTAACAGTGAAATGACTCAAGAAAACAAGCTACGAGATCTTAAATAATAGAAAACCTAATTTAAAGTACCTGGAACCATTTGGGTGTCCATGTACAATGTTGAAGAAGGATTCGGGTAAATTTGAAGAAAAAGCTATCGAAGGGTATTTCTTGGGATATGCATCTCCAAAGAAAAGGGTTTTTAATTTCACATCTGGCTGTGTTGAAGAATGGTACCATGTGGACTCTCAAAAGTATACAACCCCTCCTCAAGGAAAAGGTCCAGACTGGATGTTTGACTACGATAGTTTATTTAATTCTTTTACTCCTTCGACTGATCACATAGATGAAGATCTGGTTAGAGCATACTTTGAAGAACAATTGAATATTCCAGGTTCTTTAAGCTCTAATACAGTTGAAGCTCAATCAGATGATCCAACTGAAGACTCTCCAGTTGTTTCTCCAGTTGCTATTGATATTGTTTCTACATCTTCTGATGATGATCAAGCTGAAATTCAAGCCATTGATCTTGACAGTGATAATGTTTCATATCCCGAGTTGGGTGAACATTACACTAACTTATTTGATAATGTTATTGTTCCTGAGAATCCCACTCTTCGGATTCATGGATATCATCCACAGGAAAACATCATTGGAGATCTTGATGTGGGTGTTCGTACACATCATCAAGTTGCTTCATCAAGTGATAATAACATATTGTGTGCTTACACTAACTTATATTCTTCGGGAATTGTAAATCTTGCTAAATTCAATTGCTTTCTATCTCAAGTTGAGCCAACTACAGCTCATAAGGCACTTGAAGATCCTTCTTGGGTAGAAGCTATGCAAGAGGAATTACCGCAGTTTGCACGATTGGGTGTTTGGGATTTAATTGAAAAACCTGCTAGAGTTAAGAAAGCTATTCCGACTAAGTGGGTATTTAAGTGTAAGAAGGATGATCGAGGGGTGATTGTCAGAAACAAAGCACGTCTAGTGGTGCAAGGTTTTTATCAGCAAGAGGGTATTGATTACACAGATATATATGCTCCAGTTGTAAGATTAGATTCGATTCGAATCTTTCTGGCTTATGCAGCTTATAAGAATATCAAGGTTTATCAAATGGATGTTAAGAGTGCTTTTCTCAATGGTGAATTACACGAGGAAGTGTTTGTCCAACAACCACCTGGTTTTGAAGATCCTGAATATCCAGACCGTGTTTACCGTTTAAATAAGGCTCTGTATAGTCTACATCAAGCCCCGAGAGCTTTGTATGGCACGCTCGCAGACCATCTGACTGATAATGGCTTCAAACGAGGTATCAAGCAAGTCCACGAGTGACTCACCTAGCTGCAGTCAAGAGAATTCTTCATTATTTGAGAGGAAATCCAGACATCGGGTTGTGGTACCCCAAGGATGATACGTTCTTTCTTACTGCCTACTCCGACTCAGATTATGGAGGATGCAAGATCAACTTCAAATCAACGACTGCGGGATGTCAATTCTTAGGAAACCGGCTTGTTTCCTGCAGTGTAAGAAGCAGACAACGGTCTCCACTTCAACCGCTGAAACTGACTATGTTGCAGCCTCGAGTTGCTGTTCCCAGGTTTTGTGGATACAACAACATCTTCGCGACTACGGTTTGAAGTTTCTTACTACTCCCATCTTGATTGATAATTCTGCTGCTATTAGTATCACCAAGAATCCCGTACAAAATATGTTTCGTTTTATACGAGATTGCTATGAAAAGAAATTAATTGATCTTGAGAAAGTACATACTGATTTTCAAAAAGCCGATCTGTTTACTAAAGCTTTTGACAAAACGCGTTTTAAATTTTTTCTTGATTTAAACGGATTGAAGACCCTCGCTGATATCCTTAAACAAGGATGGCTATCTTTATTTTCTGTCATTTCTTTCTTTTTAAATTTATTTTGGATTTAGGGGGTGAAAATCTAGAAAAATACAAAAAGAGTGTGTTTTCGTTTGTATAGATAAAATCCAAAAACATTAAATTTTTCAAGCTTCAAAAATATTGTGATTTCTGTTCTTTAATTTTTTTCCTTTAAATATTTAGAAAAACCAAAAACATTTTAAAATTTAGAAAAACCAAAAACATTTTAAAATTTTGAAAAACCAAAAAGAATGTGATTTATGTTTTGTACAGAAAAATTCAAAAATCCAAAAATATTGTGAAGTTTATTTTGTTTATAAGAAATTTGAAAAGGAAAAAAATATTGTGTTTTAATGTTTGTACAGAGAAAACCAAAAAGATTTTTGATTATTTTCTCGCTGAAAATTATGTCGGTTGTTTAAGTTTGTGAAGCATGCTTGCATGTCTTGGTCCTATGATTCACTTGTGAATTGAAGGTTAGCCATTTATTTATTAACTTAAGTTAACTGGGGCGATTAAATTTATATTTTCTTTATTTTTTTTTGTTGCTCCTCAAAATTTTGAGTTTTTTATGCAAAAAGAGAAAATGATAGTACATTGATTATCTTGACCCCAAGTTCAGCAACAAGTAAGCTTAAAAGACTGTGTGTTTAATTGCATTGGTGCATTGGTAGGTCTTAAAACAACCAAGTAGAGTAAAGTATGTGATATAAACATAAAGAAACGCCAAATTGAAAGAGGTGTTAGTCTCTAGCAAAAGTCTCGGTGAGGATGGCAGAAATGTAATAACCGGTCATACTCAAGCCTTATATTTGTTGATCACACAAAAACAAAATAAAGCAAATAACAAGCGTTAAGATTCTGGACACTGTGAGTCTTTATGCGGCTTAACCATCTGGGTATTCATAAGCATGAATATTTCACTCGCTTTCTAGAGCAAACCCAAAGTCATTAAACTTGATCACCGCTGTACTTCAACAATTTAAATTACTGACTTGATCAAAATCCGCTGTTAGTCATACAATTGTTCCTCCCTTACGTGCGTCTTAATACCATTAAGAAACGGACCCCAGGGGATACAATGTATGTAAGCCGACAGATGGACTCGTGCATACTCACTCACAGTAAAGGAAACTTGATGCATTGCTCAAAATTTCTATAATTGGTATCAAAAATTTTGATCAACAATATAATGGTTTAAGTCAAGTTGGGTGATTTGGAAAAAATCAAATTAAGCTTGAACCGTGATTAGAGGCTGATAGTTTTTGATATTCTGTGCTTTAATTGAACAATTTTAATCATATCACAAAAATACTTGAATGTGTGTTATTAGATTTATGTGGACAACAATACCAACGACCGACTTATCGTCAGTCATAATATCGCTGAAATATAAAACTGTGTTGGAAGGGCAATGTAGTTAATATGATTCTCTGCTCAAATTCAACAAAAATACAAAAATATGTACTGTTTTTGATAAATCATTGAAAAACACAAAAAGATGGTCTATTTTAAAGGATTGGATATTCTTCTGTAAATACATTCTTTAATTCATTAAATTTTTTACAAAATACCAAAAATATTTTCGTCTTCTTTATACAAAAATTCTTAAATAAATGTTTAAGTTATGTTTCGGAATTCTGAAACATTTTTAACATAATTGGTTGTCGGGATAAAAGGGTTTCTCGATAACCTAATTTCTTAATTTATTTAATTTTTTATTTAATTCATTAATTTATTTTATTTATTTAATTTAAAATTAAATAATTAAATAAAAGTGTTTAATTCGCTAAAATCCCATTCGTTGAGAGAAGCTATTCTTCCCGTCAGTCTTTGGGCATCCTTAGCATTCACTGGAGACTTCAAATTGATGATGGATTCTATTTGTTCGGGACTTGCTTCTATTCCACTTTTGGTCACCATGTATCCTAAGAACTTCCCAGCTTTGACACGAAAATGACATTTTGATGGATTCAGCTTCATATTGTACTGATTCAGGATGTTGAATGCTTTTGCAAGATCTCTAAAGTGATCTTCTGCCCTTTTTGACTTCACCACCGTGTCATATATAAAGACTTCCATGGTCTTGCCTAACTGATCCATGAACATCATGTTGACCAATATTTGATATGTTGCCCCTGCATTTCTTAGTCCGAACGACATAGCAGTATAACAGTATATGCCGGTAGGTGTCATGAATGTTGTATCCTCTTGATCAGATGGTTCCATATGAATTTGTTGAAATCTAGAGGAAGCATTCATAAAGGTAAGCATCTCATGTCCTGTCGTCGCATCCACGATGGAGTCTATATGTGGTAATGGGAAAGGATCCTTGGGGTGTGCCTTGTTTAAATCAGTTAAATCGACATACACCCTCCACTTTCCATTCTTTTTAGAAACAACAACCGCATAAGCTAACCATCGAGGATACTTAACCTCTCTGATCTTACCGGCCTTGAGAAGTTTTTCCACTTCTTCTTGTATGATCGCGTTCCTCTCAGGAGCGAATTTCCTTCGCTTCTGATGGACAGGTTTAACAGATAAATCAACTTGTGAGTAATTACCTCCTTAGAATTACCTGTCATGTCTGAGTGTCTGAAGGCAAATGTTTATTTCCTTCGCTTTAGGAAGGATACTATATCCTCCTTGATCTCATTATGGATACTAGATCCTAGGAACACCTTGACATATGGATCCTCGGGATCCAATAATTCTTCCTTTATGACCCGCTCCTAAGACTCCAACATGTTCCTAGGATGCTGTTGTGGTTGTTATGCTATCGTCTGTTTAGCTGTTGGCTTCATGGATGAAGAATAATAATTCTTGGCTTCTACTTGGTCACCATCAATCCTTACTACTCCCCAAGGGTCGGCAGTTTGATGCACTGATGGTAAGTAGAGGCTACAACCTTCATTCCATGTAGCCAGGGCCTGCCCAAAATAACATTGCAACAAGATAGGTTATCAATAACACAGAATTTTTGGTATGAATTTAACCATTCAACGTATATTGGGATTTTGATGTCCCCCAATGTTTTCTTGGTTTCTCCACTGAAGCCAACTAGTACCGACGTCCTCGGGATGATCTCCGAGTCTAGGATATTCATTTTCTGGAGGAATCATGTTGGATGATGTTGACCGAGCTTCCACCATCGACCAGGATCCTGCATACATAATGGCTAGCGATAAACAAAATTACAATCAAACCGTCGTGGTGTGGATCCTGGATGCTTGATTTGTCTTCTTCATCAAAGAGGATCCTTTTGTCAGTTGTCAAAGTGGTGGATATGACCGGTCGCTCTCCATTTTCCAGCTTGGTTTCTTTGGTGTTCCTTTTTGCTTAAGAGAATGAAGTGCCGCATATATCTGAGTCATCGGAGATGAAGTTGATCACTTTAGCATCTGGTGGGAGCAGAGTTGCTTTTTGAGGGACCTCCTCAGGATCCTAGATCCTTGACTTTTTTCTTCCCAAGAGTTCTTTGAAATGTCTCTTGCTGAGGAGGTATCCACTTTCCCTCCTTAAACCAATGCAGTCATCCGTCATATGGCCAAAATCCTCAAGGAATGCACACCATTTGGATTTGTCTCTGAAGTTTGTTGACTTCTCGTTCTTTTGTGGCCACCTCGCTTTCTCTCCTAGATCCTTCATGGAACAGATCAAGCCATGAGTATCCACAGAGAAGAAATACTCTGAGATGGTTGGTAATCTTCATCATCATCTCCTTCTTCAACAGCTCGAACGTTTTGATTGTTGAATTTGGAGTACGGATTCGAGTTTTTGTTTCTGAACGAGGATCCTTGTTTCTTGTCAGGGGATTCTTTCTTCGTTTAAGCCCCTAATCATTCCTGGATCCTTTTATCATCCTCCAGCCGTATGAACCTAAGTGCCATGTTCCTTACTTCATCTAAATTCCTGCAAGAAGTCATCATAAGATCATCATAAAAGGGGGAGCCCCTATTTAGTCCCATCTTGAAGGCTTCCACCGCCGTGGCCATGTCAAGATGGGATTTATAGGGCTTCCCTGTCAAACCTCGTGACAAAATCCCTAAAGGATTCATCATTGGGTTGGATAACTCAATAAAAGTCACTAGTTAACTTCTCAAATTTCCTACTACAAGAAAATTGGCTGTTGAATAAGTTAACTAAATGTGAAAAGGAAGTAACAGAAAAGGGAGGAAGACTTAGCAGCCACTTTAACGTAGATCCTGCCAGCGTAGATCCGAAACCCTTGAACAAACAAGCCTTCTTGAGCATTTCTGGGATTGGATTGATTTCCATCCTTTCCCTTTATTGAGATACATGCTCTTCGGGATCAGTCGTTCCATCATATACCTTCATGTTGTGGGTCTGAAATCGTTTTGGGATCTCAGTATCACAAATAGGTGTAGAAAATCTGGACAATTTGTGGCTTCCCTCTGGTATTTCATGGATTAGACGGATCACCCCTGGTACGCTGGATATCATATCCTTAAGTTTTAGCAGTTCCTTAGCCATAGCTTGGTTGATACGTGCATCCTGCATGGAACCACGGTTAGCATTTAAGGATATAGGATCATGCATGTTACCTCGTTGTTGCGTGATGGTTGGCATTCCAGAAGAGTAGCTGAGGTAAGAAGTGTCTGCTACAGGAGTTGGCCCATCAAAAGCGATGGTCTGCATGGGGATAATGTCTCCTTCATGGACTTTCAAAGACCTTTGCTGTTGAATCCCTGAGGATCCTTGATCCTGGGTGAAGGATCTTTTTCTGGATGAAGGATCCTAGAGGCTGGGAGTTGAAGGATCCTTGAAGATACATCCTGAGAATCCTAGTTGAAGGATTGATGATCCTTGATGGGGGAAAGAGGATCCTTGAGCTTGTACACCCATGAACCCTGGAGTAAGGATAGACGTTCCTTGTTGAAAAATTGAGGATCCTTGAGCTTGCTGACCCATGAACCCCTGGTGAAGGATAGATGATTCTTCCTGGAAAATGGAGGATCTCTGTGTTTTCTGACTCATGGGTCCCAATTGAAGGATAGATGATCCTTGCGCATATTGGGCCAAGGATCCTGAAGTGGTAAAATCCAGCATCCTAGGCATTAGAGGAGTCTGATCCTCCACTGGCCTTTTAGTCCTCTTGAGGTCTTCTATCCCCCGAATGATCCTCTGGTTAGTCTTGTTATGCTGCTCCATGTAAGCTTTAACCTGTGAAAACATAGCAGAAACGTCGTTGTTAGAGTTAACCACCTCAGTGGCAGCACTTGTTTTCGAGCTCTGGAAGACTGGGATTTATGTCTTGTTTCTAGCCGCGGTGGTCCTTGGAGCTGCTGCTAGCGGATGAGGCATCAATGGCGGATGAGGGCATGGTTGAAGAAGTAGAAGATTGTTGAGAGGCCATTTTGAGTAGTATAGGTAGAAAATGTTGAAAATTGATAGGAAATATTATGAATTATAGCACCAATTGCCCCACGGTGGGCGCCAAATTGTTTTTGGTCAAAAATCAACTAAGGATAATGTAACCAAATTCGTAATTGTGGGACTTGGTGTTTATGATTGTATATGTAATATATCGATGAACACGGAGATTTATTCGAGGAAAAGCCCTTGATCTTTAAAGGATCGCCGACATAAAAACCTCGGGTGACGACAATAGTCTATCACCAATTTATTAGTCAAGAAATCGGGTTACAAATGGTGAAGTTTATGATCAACGAATACAATGAAGCTAAGTGTGTGTGTACTGTTAAAAGAGAATTCTCGGAGAGTGTTTATGTATGCGAGCTAACCAGTGATAAAACCTAGTTGATCATAACCTCATTATAAACAAAAATAACAAGTAACCACTATTCCTACAAATTCGCCACTCATCCCACTAGCCGTTGCTCCTTCTTTGACAACGTGCAGGAGTCATCCAGTAGCGTTAAAATAGGATGACCAAGTCGTCCTCCCGTTATATCTAATATACACAACACCATTCAAACAAAATCATTAGTAAACATATAATACCAAGGATCCTTAATCCTTTGCAATCTGTAACATATCTCAAGGATATTATATCCATAAGTTACTCAAGGATAAAGAATCCTTAGCAGAAATTCCATGCCCTAATGGTAATGGGAAAGGATCCTTTGGGCATGCCTTGTTTAAATCGGCGAAATCGACTCACACCCTCCACTTTCCATTCTTTTTTTGAAACAACAACCACATTAGCCAACCATCGAGGATATTTAACCTCTCTGATCATACAGACATAAGAGGTGTTGGGTGTAGATTTTTTATCCTTGAGATTGACTACGATTCAAGAATTCCGAGCTATCCTGCTGACGCTGATATTCCGAGGATGATATTTGACTAATTCAATTGTCCTATATTTTTTTATTTTTTTTTGCAGATAAGACCACGTGTTAAATATGCTAATATGAACGTGGGTTTGCAACGGCTAGTGCTTAGACTTTGTCAACTCGAACGTGGGCAAGCAACGGATCATAAAAGAATTTTGATAACTCCGTGGGGAGTTATCAAAATCATCAGCTATCAACAAGATGGAAAGAATTGCTACACCACTTCTATGAAATGTACTTCCAAACCCCAGCAGGCGTAGCAATTATAGAAGCCAGCACGAGACGTAATGGAGGCCAGGGAATAAGAAATTAAAGAAGTACTTCCTTGTCCCGAGGATCTTGAAGTCAAAGTGCTGATAGGAACGAGCATTCCTGAGGATATTGAGTCGAAAATGCTCGATTTCCTCAAGACGAGACTCTCAACATTTGCATGGAAACATGTAGATATGACATGTATTTCCAAATATATTATAACACATAAACTTGGAATTGATAATTCTTTCAAGCCAATCCATCAAAAGAGAAGAAAGTTTGCACCTAAGAGAAACACAATTATCCAAGAAGAAGTAGAAAGACTTTTGAATGCAAATATGATTAGGGAAGTCCAATATCTCCGATGGTTAGAAAATGTGGTGGTTGTGCAGAAAAAGAATGGAAAATGGAGAGGTTGTGTGGATTTCACAGACTTGAATAAGGTTTGTCCTAAAGATCCATTCCCTCTACCACACATTGATTTAATGGTATATGCTACAGCCGGCCACTAGATGCTGACATTTATGGACGCATCCTCAGGATTTTAGCAAATCCAAATGGAGCCCTCAGATCAAGAAGACACAGCCTTCATGACTCCCACAGGTATTTATTGTTATATTGCTATGCCCTTTGGACTTAGAAATGCAGGTGCAACCTACAAGAGGTTAGTTAACATGATGTTCAAAGAGCTACTGGGGGACACGGTGGAAGTATATATTGATGATATGGTGATGAAGTCCAAGAAAGCTGAGGATCATCTCCAGGATCTCAAGACTGCATTCGATATCCTCGACAAATATAACATGAAGTTGAATTCTGCGAGGTGCCATTTCGAAGTGAAGGCTGGAAAATTCTTGGGAAACATGGTCACCAAAAGGGGGATAGAGGCGAGTCCAGAGCAGATACAAGCTATCCTATATCTAAAATCCACGGCATCAGTCAAGGATGTTCAATGGTTGACTGGCAGGATAGCAGCACTCAACAGATTCATATCCAAATCCTCAGAAAAGTGTAAAGAATTTTATGATATCCTGAGGAAAAATAAGAAGTTCGAATGGACCAGTAAGCATGAGGAAGCTTTGATGTCCTTTAAAGCTTATCTTCCTTCAAATCCCAGGCATTAGTAGACTTTGTGGCTGATTTCACCAGTGAACTTAAAGAAGAAGCAGACTTGGAAGTCCAACTTGAAGAAACCAAAGATAAGTGGACTCTATACACTGATGGTGCTTCAAATGTTAGAGGAACAGGTCTCGGGATCCTGCTGAAATCACCACAGGGGGACATTATACCTCTATCCATATCCTGCGGATTCCAAGCCACAAACAATGAGGAAGAATATGAAGCTTTGATAACAGGATTACAACTAGCAATCGACATGAAAATCAGGTTTATTCAAGTACATGTTGATTCATTACTATTAACTAATCACTTTAATGGTTCATATAACGTTAGAGGAGAAAAACTAATGAAATACTTAGAGCTAGTAAAAAAACTAGCAAAGTTTTTCGAAATGTTTGATATTTCACAGGTACCTAGAGAAGAGAATGTTGAAGCAGATGCCCTAGCATACTTAGCTTCATCCTTCAGAATACCGGAAGGTGTCAAGATTCCTATCATACATATTCTGAGCCCCGCAATAGAAGAGCAAGGTGTCAATGAAATATCAGAAGACGATGAAGATATGAGAGTCAAGAATCCTGAGGATAATGAAAATTCTTGGACTATTCGGATTAGGAAATATATTCAGGATGGAGTCATCCCCAAGGATGAAAACCCAAGAGCTTTTCGCACAAAGGTAATCCCATATACTATAATGAATGATATATTGTATAGGAAATCTCTTGCAGGACCATATATTAGATGCTTGGAGAAGACAGAAGTTCAAGAAGTTCTTCAGGATATCCATGAAGGAGATTGTGGGAATCACACTAGGGGCAAAGCACTATTCTCCAAAATCCTGAGGACCGGATACTTTTGGCCAACAATGAAGAGAGATGCTATAAGTTATTCCCAAAAATGTGATGCATGCCAGAGACATAGCAACATTTTACACCAGCCAGCAGAACCCTTGTATCCTATTATGTCCCCTTGGCCTTTCATGAAGTGGGGTATGGATATAGTGGGAAAGCTACCAAGAGCTCCGGGTGGAAAAGTCTTCATGCTGGCAATGACAGACTATTTCTCGAAGTGGATTGAGGCTGAGTCTTTTGTTCAAGTCCGAGAGAAAGAAGTTATCTCATTCATCAAGCGCAATATCCTGACAAGATTTGGAATCCCGGCAGAGATAGTGTGTGACAATGACTCGCAGTTCATTGGCAAGAGAACCACCAACTTCTGTGCCAGTTGGGGAATCAAGATGATCACCTCAACACCTGTCCATCCACAGGCTAATGGTCAGGCCGAGTCAAGCAACAAAATCATTATCAATAACCTGGAGAAAAAGTTGGGGTCTAAGAAAGAAAAGTGGGCCGAGGAACTACCTTTTGTTCTGTGGGCAGATAGGACCACTTCAAAGAATGATACTGGTCAGACTCCTTTCTCATTTGTGTTTGGAGTTGAAGCAGTTATCCCGATAGAGATGGTTATCCCTACAGCTAGGGTCAGTCATCAAATTCCCGAAGATAACACTCAAAGTCTACTTGAAGATCTACATGCAGTAGAAGAACTGAGTGATTTAGCAAAGATCAGAATGGCCTCTTATCAGCAAAAGATAGCAAAGTCTTACAACAAGAATATCAGGGTTCGTAGATTCCAGGAAGGGGATTTGGTTCTCCGAAAAGCCTTTTAGAATACTACAAATCCTTCAAACGGAAAGCTCGCACCAAAATGGGAAGGTCCTTACTTGATTGAGTCAGAAGCAGGAAAGGGCGCATATAGATTGTCTACTTTGAATGGTGACTTGTTACCAAGGGCTTGGAACGCTATCCACCTCAAAAAATATTTTATGTAAGACTTCTATCCTGAAGATAGTTTCTATCCTAATAAATTTAACAGTAATGTTAAACAACTAAGGTATGTATTCAAATTTCTATTTTTATTCATTTTCAATATTGTTATTCTTTTATCGTGGTACTGACTTAAGCATCGGAGGGGTGTAAGCCACCCCTCACTTAGACTTGACTGTTTTGTAACTTAAAGACATGTGGTATCCCCACATGGAATGAAGTTAATTTGGCCTTGTCGCCAGTCTTTTTGGACCTTGTCGCCAGTTTCTTCGGCCTTTGTCGCCAGAAAAGGTATTATTTAATGCCTTCTAAGGTTTAAGGGGTTTTCACCTCTTCTTATGATCGCCTGTAGCGCACGTTTATTCAGCCGTAGTTTGAGAGATGGGGCCAGCACATGAAATATAGTGACTTGTTACGTCGTTATCCTCAACTATTGGTTTGAATCTCAATTTTATGGTATACGTACCATTTCCTAAGGTTTAAGGGGTTTTCACCTCTTCTAAAGGGCCTTGTCGCCAGTTTATTCCTAAGGTTTAAGTGGTTTTCACCTCTTCTAAGGGCCTTGTCGCCAGTTTAAATAGGCCTTGTCGCCAGTTTGTTTGGGCCTTGTCGCCAGAATATCTGAAATTATTTTCAAGATAATATCGCAGGTCTATCGGTATAACCTTATGATTGGAGGAACATCCTAAAAGGTAATCTTGTTGCCAGGATGAAATGGTCTATACCTTACCAAGTTGATTGCTATATGATTCGGGTATGACTTCCTATTCGTGAATATTCTTTATTTTCTATTACTTGCCTTACTTCCAAAATGAATTTTATGACTTTATATTGGTTCATTGAATTAGACCTATTTTTTTCAAGAAACCTCACCTATATTTCTAAATTCCAATGAAATCAATTGTGAAGATTCAATAACATGAACGAGGATAAAACACCAACATAAGTTATAAAAAGTTATTCTACTGATATTAAAGTGCAGGAAAAGACAATTCAGGTTTCACTCAAAAGGAGCCCATCCACCTGAATTATCATATTGTTCAAAGACAAGAAATTAAGATTAGTTTGGGCTTCGTCCTGAACCAGGATCCCTCCAACCAAACTATTATCCTAAGCATGTTATATTATCCTTACACAACCAAAATAAAAATTGTTCAAACAGTTTCGGTCAAAAATTAGCAAACTAACTTTTGATCAAATTAGTGCGTGAGGCGGGGTGCTTAATGGTAAAATGATTGAACACAATGATGTGATTACGAGGGAAAAAACCCTTGATTATGATAATCTTGTCTCGGTAAAAAATTAACAATATAATCTTTGGTCGAATTGCTTCGGTCAAAGATTAACAACGTAATATTTGGTCGAATTGGTACGTGATTATGATAATCTCCGACACAAAAAAAACCCCGGATGGTGAAAACTATCACCGTCACTCTTATTAATAATAAAATGGTGGTTACAAATGATGGAGCTGATAAGTGATCGTAAGCTAAGTGTTACAGTGTATGCTAGTAGATAGGTAAGTGAAGGTGTGTGTTCCAAATGATTCTATCAGCTCATTTAAATAGAGAAAGTTACAACTGAAATCCCGAATAATCCGGAAACCCTAGACTAATTCTCCGAGTATACCGAAACTGAAAGAGTCTTCTAATATAGCCGTTGGGGCACTCTTCTTTTGAGTCTATCCACGTTCATAAATGTTCATCCCACGTCTTTGACCAATTCTTTTGGGAGTTACTCATCAAACATGGTCCCACACGTGCTAATATTAATTATAAGTGCGAGATTTCAGCATAATAGTCAATATTTGACCATTAACCATTACTTGGCCCTTAATCCTAGCGGTTATAACTCATTCCACACGTTTTATGTAAACACCAAACGTGTATTCCGCATGGACTTAATCAACAATTAATATCTGCAATTATAAATCAACACAAAGAGAGAAATATCTATTTATTAGCATTAATACTCAGGATACTAAACTTATCTGAGAATCCTGAACATATTCGGGATCCCGAGCATATTTAAGATCCTGAGCTGATCCAGGATCCTGAGCTGACCACAGATCCGACTATTAAAATTGGGCCCTAACAATTGTCCCTAAAATTTGATAGCTGTTTCTTTTACCAATTTCAGCTGTTAAATTTTCTAGTGATAAACTATTTTCCATGTAGCACCAAAATTTTATGATTTAGCACCGACTAAAGTTGACATCATTACGAGAATAGATCAGTCCTTCGAAATCCCTGTTGCTGTTATTATATCCTTAGAATAAAATTGAAAATTTTAAATGAAGTTCTTTAATAGTAGTTTATGTTTCATAAACCAACACCAAGTCATAAAATTCAACTTATATATAAGACAAGTAACATAGAATATAAACAAGAAGTCATACCAGAATCATATAGCAACTAACTTTGATAATATATAGACCATTTCATCCTTGTAATAAGATTACCTTTCATGATGTTCCTCCAATCATAAGGATATTTAGACAGACCTACAATATTAACATTATCCTGAAAGTAATTTCAGAAATTCTGGCGACAAGGCCTAAAAAAATTGACGACAAGGCCTAAATAAACTGGCGACAAGGCCCAAAAAAAACTAGCGACAAGGCCTGGAGACAAGGCCTAAACAAACTGGCGACACGGCCTAAACAAACTGGCGATAAGGCCCTTAGAAGAGGTGAAAACCCCTTAAACCTTTGGAATAAACTGGCGACAAGGCCCTTTAGAAGAGGTAAAAACCCCTTAAACCTTAGGAAATGGTACGTCTACCATAAACTTGAGATTCAAACCAATAGCTGAGGATAACGAGGTAACAAGTCACTATATTTCATGTGCTGGCCGCGTCTCTCAATCTACGGCTGAATAAACGTGCGCTACAGGCGATCTTAAGAAGAGGTGAAACCCCTTAAACCTTAGAAGGCATTGAATAATACCTTAACTGGAGACAAAGGCCGAAGAAACTGGAGACAAGGCCCAAAAAGACTGGCGCAAGGACCAAATATACTGGCAACAAGGCCCAAATAAACTTCATCCCATGTGGGGATATCACATGTCTTTAGGGTACAAAATAGTCAACTCTAAGTGAGGGGTGCTAACACCCCTCCGATGCTTAAGTCAGTACCATGATAAAGGAATAATAATATTGAAAAAGGAATAAAAATGTCTATTCGAATACATACCTTAGTTGTTTAATATTACTATTACATTCCTCAGGATAGAAAATATCTTCGGGATAGAAGTCTTACATAAAATATCTTTTGAGGTGGATAGCGTTTCAGGCCCTTGGTAATAATTCACCATCCAAAGTAGACAATCTGTATGCCCCCTTTCCTGCTTCTGACTCAATCAAGTAAGGACCTTCCCATTTTGGTGCGAGCTTTCCATCCGCAGGATTTGTAGTATTCTGAAAAGCTTTTCGGAGAACCAAATCCCCTTCTTGAAATCTATGAACCCTGATATTCTTGTTGTAGGACTTTGCTATTTTCTGCTGATAAGAGGCCATTCTGATCTTTGCTAAATCCCTGAGTTCTTCTACTGCATCTAGATCTTCAAGTAGACTTTGAGCATTATCTTCGGGATTATGATGACTAACTCTGGCTGTAGGGATAACCATCTCTGTCGGGATAACTACTTCAGCTCCAAATACCAATGAGAAAGGAATCTGACCAGTAGCATTCTTTGAAGTAGTCCTATCTGCCCAAAGAACAAAAGGTAGTTCTTCGGCCCACTTTCCTTTCTTAGACCCCAACTTTTTCTTCAAGTTATTGATAATGATTTTGTTGCTTGATTCAGCCTGTACGTTAGCCTGAGGATGGATAGGTGTTGAAGTGATCATTTTGATTCCCCAACTGGCACAGAAGTTGGTGGTTCTCTTGCCGATGAACTGCCGGCATTCCAAATCTTGTCAGAATATTACGCTTGATGAATGAGATAACTTCTTTCGCTCTGACTTGAACAAAAGACTCAGCCTCAATCCACTTCGAGAAATAATCTGTCATTGCCAGCATGAAGATTTTTCCTCTCGGAGCTCTTGGTAGCTTCCCCACTATATCCATACCCCACTTCATGAAAGGCCAAGGGGATGTAATAGAATATAAGGGTTCTGCTGGCTGGTGCAAAATGTTCCTATGTCTCTGGCATGCATCACATTTCTGGAAATAATTCATAGCATCCCTCTTCATCGTTGGCCAAAAGTATCCGGTCCTCAGGATTTTGGAGAATAGTGCTCTGCCACCAGTGTGATTCCCACAGTCTCCTTCATGGATATCCTGAAGAACTTCTTGAGCTTCTGCCTTCTCCAAGCACCTAAGATATGGTCCTGCAAGAGATTTTTGGTACAATATATTATTCATTATAGTATATGGGATTACCTTTGTGCGAAAAGCTCTTGGGTTTTCATCCTTGGGGATAATTCCATCCTGAATATATATTCTGATTGGGATAATCCAAGAATTTTCGTTATCTTCAGGATTTTTGACTCCCATATCTTCATCATCTTCTGATATTTCATTGACACCTTGCTCTTCTATTGTTGGGCTCAGGATGAGTATGATAGGAATCTTGACATCTTTTGGTATTCTGAAGGATGAAGCTAAGTATGCTTGGGCATCTGCTTCAACATTCTCTTCTCTAGGTACCTGTGAAATATCAAACATTTCGAAATACTTTGCTAGTTTTTTTACTAGCTCTAAGTATTTCATTAGTTTTTCTCCTCTAACAGTATATGAACCAATAAAGTGATTAGTTAATAGTAATTAATCAACATGTACTTGAATAAACCTAATTTTCATGTCGATTTCTAGTTGTAATCCTGCTATCAAAGCTTCATATTCTGCCTCATTGTTTGTGGCTTGGAATCCGCAGGATATGGATGGAGGTATAATGTCCTCCCGTGGCGATTTCAACAGGATCCCGAGACCTTTTCCTCTAACATTAGAAGCACCAATAGTGTATAGAGTCTACTTATCTTTGGTTTCTTCCAGTTGCTGGACTTCCAAGTCTGCTTCTTCTTTAAGTTCACTAGTGAAATCAGCCACAAAGTCTGCTAATGCCTGGGATTTGATGGCAGTCCTGGGTTCATATGCTATATCATATGCACTTAGCTTTACAGCCCATTTTGCCATCGTACCTGATATTTCTAGTTTCCTCAAAACAGACTTTATAGGGTAATTAGTTTTAACAAGAGTAGGATGAGTTTCAAAATAATGTCTAAGTTTAGTAGATTCCATAATAAGTGCTAAATTTAATTTCTCAAGATAAAAATACCTGGTTTCAGCATCCAATAAACTCTTACTTACATAATAGATGGGATGCTATTGACCTTCGAGATCCTTAGCTAAAGCTGCACTCACAACATTATTTGATACAGCTAGATATTGAGATACAGGTTCACCTTCTTCGGGTTTTACCAGTAGAGGAGCAGAGGAGAGATAAGCTTTTAAGGACATTAAAGCCTCCTCATGCTTACTGGTCCACTCGAACCTTTTGTTTTCCCTCAGGATATCATAAAATTCTTTGCACTTTTATGAGGATTTGGATATGAATCTGTTGAGTGCCGCTATCCTGCCAGTTAGCCTTTAAACATCCTTGACTGATGCTGGGGATTTTAGATTCAGGATAGCTTGTATCTGCTCTAGACTCGCCTCTATTCCCCTTTTGGTGACCATGTATCCCAAGAATTTGCCAGCTTTCACTCCGAAATGGCACTTTGCAGGATTCAGCTTCATGTTATATCTGTCGAGGATATCAAATGTTGTCTTGAGATCCTGGAGGTGATCCTCAGCTTTCTTGGACTTCACCACCATATCATCAATATAGACCTCCATCGTGTCCCCCAGTTGCTCTTTGAACAACATGTTAACTAACCTCTGATAGGTTGCACCTGCATTTCTAAGTCCAAAAGGCATAAAAACATAACAATAAATACCTGTGGGAGTCATGAAGGTTGTGTCTTCTTGATTTGAGGGCTCGATTTGGATTTGCTGAAATCCTAACGATGCATCCATATATGTCAGCATCTCGTGGCCGGCAGTAACATCCACCATTGAATCGATGTGTGGTAGAGTGAATGGATCTTTAGGATAAGCCTTATTCAAGTCTGTGAAATCCACACATACTTTCTATTTTCCATTCTTTTTCTGCACAACTACTACATTTGCTAACCATCGGGGATATTGGACTTCCTTAATCATATTTTCCTTCAAAAGTCTTTTATCTTCTTCCTGGATAATTGTGTTTCTCTCAGGTGCAAACTTTCTTCTCTTTTGATGGATTGGCCTGAATGAACTATCAATTCCAAGTTTATGTGTTATAATATATTTGGAAATACCTGTCATATCTTCATGTTTCCATGAAAATGTTGACAGTCTCGACTTGAGGAAATCGAACAATTTTGACTCAATATCCTCTGGAATGCGTGTTCCCATCAGCACTTTGACTTCAGGATCCTCAGGATAAGGAAGTACTTCTTTAATTTCTTGTTCCCTAGCCTCCATTACGTCTCATGCTGGCTTTTGTAATTGCTACGCCAGCTGGGGTTTGGCATTACATTTCATAGAAGAGGTGTAGCAATTCTTTGCATCTTGTTGATCGCTGATGATTTTGATAACTCCCCACGAACTTGGAAGTTTCACACATTGGTGATAGGTGGAGGGGACTGCTTTTATGTCATGTATCCAGGGCCTGCCTAATATAACATTGCAACAAGATAAACAGTCAATAACACAAAATTTTTGTATTTTATTTACCCCTTAGACATATACTGGGAGTTTTATTTCCCCAATAGTGCTCTTAGTCTCTCCGCTGAATCCAACCAATACTGAGGAACGGGGAACGATCTCATCCTCAAGAATATTCATCTTTCTAAGCACATCTAATTGAATAATGTTGACACAACTTCCACCATCTACGAGGATCCTGCGCACATAATGGTTAGCTACATATAACGTTATTACCAAACTATCATGGTGAGGATCCTGAATGTTGACTCTATCACTTTCATCGAAGGTCATGGTCTTTGTTTGACTGAGAATGGATGTCTTTGTTTGTCTGTCAGCCACTTCTAACTTCCACTGATCAGCATTTCTTTTTGCAACAGAATAAGAGGTTCCGCAGATGTCGGATCCTCCGGATATTAACATGATTGTTTTTGCATCCGTTGGTGGAGGAGTTGGCTTTTCAGGAATATTCTCAGGATTTTGTTCCTTTCCCTTCTTCCGGCTAAGTAGCTCTTTCAAGTGGCCTTTGCTGAGAAGATAGCTAATCTCCCTTCTGAGTGCGATGCAATCATCAGTCAAGTGCCCAAAGTCTTCGTGGAAGGCACACCACTTCGACTTGTCTTTGTAGGCTCCTTGTCTTTCCGTCTTCTTTGGGCACCGAGCTTTTTCACCTAAATCCTGCATGTCACACATTAATCCACCAATATCATCAAAAAAACAATATTTAGAAACTTTAGGATATTCTTCATCATCCTCATCATCTATTACATTGATCCTGGGGTTATCAGGCTTGTAGTAAGGCTTTGACCGATATGATTTTCCTGGGAATTTGGCCTTCCTATTCGTCTGATCGTACTTCGGGATACCGATCTTATAGTTTTTCTTATCATCTTCTAGCCTGATATACCTCAGAGCTCTGCTTCTTGCTTCGTCTAATGACCTGCATGGAGTCATAACAAGATCATCATAGAAAGAGGAGCCTTTTTCTAACCCCCAACTTAAGAGCTTCCACTACCGAAGTCGGGTTTAGATTTGGAATTTCCAGTGACTCCTTGCTAAACCTAGTAATAAAATCTCTCAAGGATTCCCCAGGATTCTGGGTAATCCTGTAAAGATCACCTGTCATTTTCTCAAATGTTCTACTGCAAGAAAACTGGTTATTGAACAAGTTAATTAAATGAGAAAAAGAAGTGATGGTATTAGGAGGAATACTCAGTAGCCATTTCATGGCTGCTCCGGTCAAGGTAGACCCAAATCCCTTGCAAAGACATGCTTCCTTGATTTCCATAGGGATTGGGTTGATCTCCATACGCTCTCTATACTGTGTGACGTGTTCCTCGGGATTCGTTGAACCATCGTACACTTTCATATTTGGGGTTTGAAACCGTTTTGGGATTCATACGTCACCAATTGATGGCACAAATTGGGATATTCTGTGACTATCAGTGGGAACTTCAGCTATGGGACGGGTAACACCAGGAACATTTGATATCATGTCCTTAAGCTTCTGTAATTCTCGGGCTAAACTTGAACTCATGTCTGTATCCTGCAAAAATCCTTGATTAGCATTAAAAGGAATTGTATTGAAAGCGTTACCCTGATTGATATTCCGAGGAACGGTTTGGGTGTTGTAGCTGGTATTCCCAAACATAGTATTTCCTGGAGTGAGAAATGGATTGGCCGAAGTGTTAGCCTACATCGGGATGAAGTCTCCCTGGTGCATATCAGAGGACCCTGCAAATTGCTGAGTATGAGCAAATGGCTGTTGAGGGTTGAAGGATCCTGATGGAGGCACTCCTGAGAATCCTGCCTGTTGCAGAAATCCTGAGGATACCACCTGCTGATAAGGACCTGAGGATCCTCCCTGCTGTGACAATCCTGAGGATAACGTCTGCTGATAAGCACCTGAGGATCCTCCCTGCTGCGACAATCCTGAGGATAACGCCTGCTGATAAGGAAGCGAGGATCCTGCCTGCTGCGACAATCCTGAGGATCCTGTATGTTGAAACGGCCCAGCAAAGGGTGCATGCAAGTATCCTTGGGATCCAGATGAGTACAATCCCGCAGACCCTGAGTGCTGGAAGAGCGAGGATCCAGGTTTGTACGCCGTGGTTGACTCTGGACGCACAAATCCTGAGGATCCTGGAGGAGTGAAATCCAGAGATCTCGGGATTAATGGCGTGAATTTTTCCGCCGGCTTCTTGGCTTTTCTGATATCTTCCAGTTCCTTCACCAGCATCTGGTTGGTCTTGTTCTAGCGATCCATCTGTTCCTGTAACCACTTGTAAATAGACAAACGTTCATTATTAGATACCATAACGGGATCCTGGGGAGATGGTCTCGATCCCGAAAACACTGGAGTATCAGCTTTCTTCTAAATGTTTTCAGGTTTCTTCGGGATACCACCAGCAGGAGGAGGAGGCATAGAGGGCCACACAGAGGAATCCGAAGCTGCGGCAGAAGAAGAAACAATTTTCAGTTGGGTAGACATGTTGTGGATATTGAGAGTAGGGTATAGTTTGAGAGTTGATAATGATCAAAGCACCGTTTGCCCCACGGTGGGCGCCAAATTGTTTTGGTCAAAAATTAGCAAACTAACTTTTGATCAAATTAGTGTGTGAGGAGGGGTGCTTAATGGTAAACTGATTGAACACAATGATGTGATTATGAGGGAAAAAACCCTTGATTATGATAATCTTGTCTCGGTAAAAAATTAACAATATAATCTTTGGTCAAATTTCTTCTGTCAAAGATTAACAACGTAATATTTGGTCGAATTCTTACGTGATTATGATAATCTCCGGCACAAAAAAAACCCCGGACGGTGAAAACTATCACCGTCACTCTTATTAATAATAAAATGGTGGTTACAAATGATGGAGCTGATAAGTGATCGTAAGCTAAGTGTTACAGTGTATGCTAGTAGCTAGGTAAGTGAAGGTGTGTGTTTCAAATGATTCTATCAGCTCATTTAAATAGAGAAAGTTACAACTGAAATCCCGAATAATCCGGAAACCCTAGACTAATTCTCCGAGTATCCCGGAACTGAAAGAGTCTTCCAATATAGCCATTGGGGCACTCTTCTTTTGAGTCTATCCACGTTCATAAATGTTCATCCCACGTCTTTGACCGATTCTTTTGGGAGTTACTCATCAAACATGGTCCCACACGTGCTAATATCAATTATAAGTGCGAGATTTCAGCATAATAGTCAATATTCAACCATTAACCATTACATGGCCCTTAATCCTAGCGGTTATAACTCATTCCACACGTTTTATGTAACCACCAACCATGTATTTCGAATGGACTTAATCAATAATTAATATTTGCAATTATAAATCAACACAAAGAGAGAAATATCTATTTATTAGCATTAATACTCAGGATACTAAACTTATCTGAGAATCCTGAACATATTCGGGATCCCGAGCATATTTAGGATCCTGAGCAGATCCAGGATCCTGAGCTGACCACAGATCCGACTATAAATTTGGGCCCTAACACAAACAACCATCACAAACACATTAAAACAACCTGGAAACCAGGTTCAAACCTTGTCACCTTCGCCTTGATCACCCTCCTTCTTTTCTGAATCTTTCACCTCACTAGCCTTGGTCTCCTTCTTCTCCTCACTAGCACCAGCCTGCTTAACTACCTCAGAGGTACCTCCCACATCAGCCTCTTCAATCTTCTCACCCCTCAGCATCTTCAACTTTTTTCTCCAAGCCGCAGAATTCCAGGTGTCCATCGTAAAGCCCTTCGCTTGCACCTCCTCTGACATCTTGAGCATTGACTCCAGGATACTGGTGGCTGCAGAATTCTTGGCCTCTTCAATGAACTCAGTCTTCTTCGACTCAAATGAGGCTCTGAGATCCACAATCTCTTTGTCCTTCTTTTTGAGAAGCTTGTTCTTTATGTCAGCAGCATATAGAAGATCAGCAATCTTGACCTCAGCCTTCTTCGAAGCTGATTTAGCGTCTTGGGATCTCTAGTGGTAACCTTCAGTTTTTCTATCATTCCCAAAATTAACATAAAATTTTTCTGCAGATTACTATTTTCAGGATAAACAAAGATACTTATTTTTCCAAGGAAGTTGACGAGAGCTTGCAATTTCTCTACAGCATCGGTAGTACTCATGTCGGCAAAGGTCTCAGTTTCTGCAGACCTGGCGGCCTTCCTTTTCTTCTGGGCAGCGCTCTTTTGACAAGTTGTTGGAACCCTTACTTTCAGAGAGAGGGTCTTGGAGTGTTCCTGTTTCACCATGATCCTATCCTCGATGAGATCGTCCAGATCAACTAAGCTGAAGTAAGACTTTGGCTTCGGCATTTCTACACAATGATTTATCAAGTTATTCTCAAGAAAGTGCAATCCTAAGTATTTTATGAAATACCCAAGATACTTACTAGAAGACATGCTTTCAAGAGATTTCAGAGCAGTCACACTTGTTTCCCCTTTTTCTTCTTCTAACCAAAATTCCCTATCTTCTGCCAAAATGTTAAACAATGCCTTGAGCTTTCGATTCGTATCCTTCATGTACCTTACCAAATCCTCAAACACAACTGTAAAAAAGAAACCGTATTGAGATAAATCATTTTCAAAATGAAATTCTATCCTAAGGATTTTCTACCCTTGTGAACCCATTTAATAGGCAAGCTCATTCCGTCGGGAATAGAGTCACGACGGACAAAAAAGAATTTTTTCTTCCAATCAAGGTCACTACCGGACACCTTGGGAACCATATAAAGACGGCTGGATTTGGATTGAAGGCAGTAGCGGAAAGACCCATGTGTACGGAGGTTATAGGTTGTGGCTATCTCAGGAACACCTATGGACAACCCATGGGTTTTATTCAATCAATCTATGGTGGCCAAGACCCACCACACCATTGGCATGACTTGGGAGTAAGAGAACCCAGTGACGTCAAAGAACTCCTTGATAAGCGGAGAAAATGGATATGAAAGGCCGATCGAAAAGGGGTAATGGAAAAAAGCAAACCCAGGTTTTAGAAGAGAAGTCAGCCTTGATTTTCGGGTCGTAAGGTCTAATAATCGCCTCAGCGGGTAACAAGCCTGAATCTTTCAAAAACCTAATGTCCAGATCTTTAAAAAGACACTGGTCTTCGTCAGTGGTGGGGATGTGAGCCTGGTCAACGAAGTCTTCCGAGGTTGTGAAGGAGAAAGGATTGGGCGTTCGAGGGGTTCTCTTTTTCATTATTGTTTGAATCGGAAGAAGAGTTTTAGAAAATTAAGAAGACAAGAGAGAGGAACTGACCTGATTATGAACCGGTGGAGAGATTATTATTTTGAGATTGGGAAATGGCTTGATTATAACCTAAAAGGACGGTTATAGGGTCTCCTCAATCCGCGTGCATGTCCTTTCAAATAACATAAGATATTTTTACTTTTTGAAATTTGAAATTTTTACAGCTATCACGCGCTATCTGTAAAAATTGGGGGCAATTGTTGGGTGTAGATTTTTTACAGTTGTAACGCGCTATCCTCGGGATTGACTACGATTCAAGAATTCCGAGCTATCCTGCTGACGCTGATATTTCGAGGATGATATTTGACTAATTCAATTGTCCTATAGTATTTTTATTTGTTTTGCGGATAAGACCACGTGTTAAATATGCTAATATGAACTTGGGTTTGCAACGGCTAGTGCTTAGACTTCGTCAACTCGAACGTGGGCAAGCAACGGATCATGGAAGAATTAGTCTAGGGTTTCCGGATTATTCAGGATTTCAGTTGTAACATTTTCTTATTTAAACAAGCTGATAGATACGTTTAGAACACACACTCTCACTACTTAGCTACTAGCAATCACTGTAACACTTAGCTCTCGATATTCTATCAGTTCCACCACTTGTAATCATCTTTTTACTATTAATAAAAGTGACGGTGATAGTTTTCACCGTCCGGGGTTTTTTGTGCCGGAGATTATCATAATCAAGTGATTTTTCCCTCGTAATCAAATCGCTGTGTTTATTCGTTTTACCATCAAGCACTCTACCTCACGTACTAATTTAATCAAAAGTTACTTTGTTAATTTTTGACCGAAACAAGAACCTTCTCAACTTCTTCTTGTATGATCGCGTTCATCTCAGGAGAGAATTTCCTTCGCTTCTGATGGACGGGTTTAATAGAATAATTAAGGCCTAACTTATGAGTAATTACCTCCTTCGAAATACCTATCATGTCTGAATGTTTGAAGGCAAATGTGGATTTTCGTCGCTTTAGGAAGGATACTATATCCTCTTCGATCTCATTAGGGATACTGGATCCTAGGAAAACTTTCACATCTGGATCCTCGGGGTCCATAGATACTTCTTTTATATCTCGCTTTCGAGCCTCCAGTACGTTCCTATGATGCTGCTATGGTTGCTATGCTAACGTTTGTTTAGCTGTTGGCTTCATGTGTGAAGAACAATAATTCTTGACTTCCACTTGGTCACCATCTATCCTTACTACCCCCCCCCCCAAGGAGTCAGTAGTTTGATGCATTGATGGTAAGTAGAGGCTACAGCCTTCATTCCGTGTAGCCAAGGCCTGCCAAGGATAACATTGCAACAAGAAATATTTTCAATAACACAAAATTTTTGGTAAGAGTTTAACCCTTCGATGTGTATTGGGAGTTTGATGTCCCCCATTGTCTTCTTGGTTTTGCCACTGACACCAACTATCACCGACGTTCTCGGGATGATTTCCGAGTCTGGGATATTCATTTTCTGTAGTACATCATGTTGGATGATGTTGACTGAGCTTCCACCATCAAATAGGATCTTGTGCACATAATGGTTAGCAATATATAAAGTTACAATCAAACCGTTGTGGTGAGGATCCTGGATGCTTGTCTTATCTTCTTCATCAAAGAATATTCTTTTGTCAGTCGTTAAAGTAGTGGATATGACCTGTCGTTCCCCATTCTCCAACCTGGTGTCTTTGGCGTGTCTTTTTGCCGAGGAGAAAGAAGTACCGCATATACTGAGCCCCCGGAGATAAAGTTTATTACTTGGGCATCTGGTGGAGGAGGAGTTGCTTTTTGTGGGACATATTTAGGATCCTGGATCCCTGACTTTTTTCTTCCCTCTCCTTAAAATGGCCCCTACTCTGGAGGTATCCAATTTCCCTCCTTAAACCAATATAATCATCCGTCATATGGCCAAAATCCTCATGGAATGCACACCATTTGGATTTGTCTTTGAAGCTCGTTGACTTCTCATTTTTTCGAGGCACCCTTGCTTTCTCTCTAAGAACCTTCATGGCACAAATTAAACCATGGGTATCCACAGAGAAGAAATACTTAGAAATGCTTGGGTAATCTTCATCATAATCTCCTTCTTCGACTGCTCGAACATATTGATTGTTGAATTTGGAGTAAGGCTTCGGGTTGTTGTTCCTGAATAAGGATCCTTGTTTCTTGTCAGGAGATTCTTGCTTCGTTTGAGCCCCTAACCGTTTTTGGATCCTTTTGTCATCCTCTAGCCACATGAATCTAAGTGCCTTGTTCCTTACTTCATCTAATGTCCTGCAAGGAGTCATCATAAGATCATCATAAAATGGGGAGCCATATTTAATCCCATATTGAAAGTTTCCACAGCCGTAGCCATATCAAGATAAAGGATCTCTAAGGCCTTTATGCCAAACCTCGTAAAAAAAATCCCTAAGGGATTCATTATAAGGTTTGACAACTCTATATAAGTCACTAGTTAACTTTTCAAATTTCCTACTACAAGAGAACTGGCTGTTGAACAAGTTAACTAAATGTGAAAAAGAAGTAACAGAAAAGGGAGGAAGACTTAGCAGCCATTTTAGTGCAGATCTTGTTAGTGTGAATCCAAAACCCTTGAATAGAAAAGCTTCCTTGAGTCTTTCAGGAATTGGGTTGATGTCCATCCTCTCCCTATATTGAGCCATATGCTCTTCCTGATCAGTGGTCCCATCATACACTTTCATGTTGGAGTTTTGAAAGCGTTTTGGGATTTCCAAATCACATATTGGTGGAGCGAATCTGGATAACTTATGGCTCCTTTCTAGTATTTCAGGGATTGGATGAACCACCCCTAGTACACTGGATATCATATCCTTAAGCTGCTGCAGCTCCTTAGCCATAGCCTGGTTGATACCTACATCCTGCATGGAACCAAGATTAGCATCTAAGGATATAGGATTATTTGAGTTACCTCTCGGTTGTGTGAATGTTGGCATCCCAGAGGAATAGCTGAGCTAAGAAGCGTCTGATACGGAAGTTCGTCTGTTGGAGGCAATAGTCTGCATAGTGATAATATCTCCTTCATGGACCTCTGAGGATCTTTGATCCTAATATCCCGAGGATCCTTGATTCAGGTTGAAGGATCATTGAGGATGGGAGTTGAAGGATCCTTGATGATACAATCCGGATGATCCTGGCTGAAGGATTGATGATCCTTGCTGGGGGAGAGAGGATCCTTGAGCTTGTAGACCCATGAACCCTGGATTAAGGATAGATGATCCTTGTTGGAAAACTGAGGATCCCTGAGCTTGATGACCCATGGACCCCTGGTGACGGATAGATAATCCTTGCTTGAAAACATAGGACCCCTGAGTTTGCTGACTCATAGATCCCGGTTGAAGGATAGATGATCCTTGCGCATGTTGAGCCAATTATCCTGGAGTGGTAAAATCCAACATCCTAGGAATTAGAGGAGTTTGATCCTCTACTGGCCTCTTGGTCCTTTTGAGATCTTCTATCTCTTGAAGGATCCTCTGGTTAGTCCTGCTCTGCTGCTCCATGTAAGCATTAACCTGTGAAAACATAGCAGAAACATCATAAACTGTTTTGGTCAAAAGTCAACGAAGGAAAAAATAACCAAATACGTTAGGTGAGGTTAGTGCTAACTTGATTGTAACGATTGTAATTCGGATGCAAACACAAACACAAGGATTTCTACGAGGAAAAGCCCTTGATCTTTCGAGGATCGCCGGCATAAAAACCTCCAGTGATGACAGTTGTATATCACCAATTTATTAAACAAAGAATCGGGTTACAAATAGTGGTGATTATGATCAAATATTACAAGAATGCTAAGTGTGTGTGATCTTCTAGCTTGCTCTGTGAAAGAGTGTGAATGTGTAATGTGTTGTGTGTAACCCTAATTGATCATATCTCTATTAAATACAAAAATAGAAATACCAAATTGTAGGTTCCCAGCCGGATCTACACGAGATATCGCGTTCTACGTAGGTGCGGAATCCCTACGTAAGACGTTACGAGTATAGAAAACAATACAATTAACACACGATACGATAATCAAACACGTTGTATACCAACCTTAAACACGTGATACGAAGATCACTTGATTACAGACTCTCTCTCTCTCGAATACTCTCTGGAAAACTGTGTATATGTTATGAAATAAGCCGTAACCTAAACCTTATATAATCACGACAACTTCGCCTGGCATATTCAGGCGAAGTTGTCACTAACTTCGCTTGTCTAACAAGTTCGCCCATATTAGCGAACTTGTTAGCAACTTCGCTTATACAAAACATAAAACATTACAAACGCGATTACAGACACTAGACACTGAACTACTGACATCATGCACCAACAGACTCCCCCTTGGCAATAACTTCATCTCTTTAGCTTCAAACACGTGTCTTGTAATCTTCAATCTTCTATCTTCAAGCATGCACTCTTTCTCTAACACAAACCGAGACAACTCTTTGATATTTCCTCGCTTCGTCTTTCCAAGCAGGAATATAAAAGATTTTCTTCTCATTGAGCACCTGCAGATCAGCTTGCGATAAGTTTACCAAATGCATCGGATCGTAAACTCTTAGCACCTCTTGTTCATCCTCGTCTTCCATCACCGCCTCAGCTGTCTCACAATCTACAAACCACCACTTCAGGTTTTTAAGCACATCCTTGGGCATTAGTTTCATCGGTACTTCTTTCAAACACCGGATCGGTTTATACTTCATAATCATCCAAGGTTTTCCATCAGCTCTCAAACCTCTATCCTTGTCTTCAACAAGTTTTCCCTTTTGTGGTTTTAACAGCTCAAATTTCTTCTCTTTTATACTTTCTTTCCACACAATTTTCCCAATAACTCTAGCCATATTATCGTCACTTCTATTGATTAACCCCAATCTGGCTAAGTCTTTCACTTCACATTCCGGCAGTGTATTCAACGATCTTAACAGTCTTTTAAAATACTGAACACCGTCATACCTTTTAATTACGAAGAGCCTCAACTGCTCATCATAGATCCAGCAAATTATCCCTTTCTTCGCTTCAGCATAGCCTTTAATGTTGTAAATCTTCTTAAACATTGTAGGGACCGCCGGTTTCTTCGTTTTAACGAACCACTGAGCGTATCCTTCCTTCAATCTAGGCTGCTCTTCCCATTCAGACTCATCATTCCCAATCCGTTGACTCATATCTACGTTCTCGACTTGCGGTATCTCATGATCCACATTTTCCTCTACTATCTCTCCCTCTTCTATCTCTGTATCAATCACAATCTCTTCACCAATCTTCTCTATCACATCACTCGGTAATACATCATCATCATCAACCAAACCATCATCCATCTCCTCTACGTCCACCACCACCACATCATCACCACCAGCTGCAGTTGTCGACTCCCCCTGAGTTGTGGAAGTTCCAAGAGCTTGAGTAGTTCTTGGTAGCTCACCACCTGCATCTTTCGACGCATTGGGATCATCGTCTCTATCATTCCTTCTCTTGGTCCTCAACTCATTGCCTTTACAGCTCGTCTCCCCCTGAGATGCCAAGAACTCCTTCAGAGCATCTATGATCTTTCCATGTTCTACCAGCAGGGACGACTGCATCTGATTCTCTTCAACTAGGCGTTGAATAGCCTGGGTCTGGATAAGATTCACCCTTGATTGTTTTGCCACGACCCGTTCAAGTGCTGCTATTCGTTCTGAGTCTGAGAGGGTTGCATCAAAATCGAACCTCATATGTGATATGTCTTGAGTGTACTGAGGAGGGATTTCCGATGTCACCGGGACCTCAGAAGTAGAAATAGACGTAACCGCAGGTGGTATCGTCACCGATAGCCCTGCAGTGGCCACAACAGTCGACTCGATAAAGCGTGCCACGACCTCCGATGGAGTAATAGTCGAAGCACGTTCAACTGGGACCTGTACATTCTCCTCTGGATCCACCCGATCCATATCAAAGAAGCCTTGACCACCAAATTCTGCATCAAGGTCCACATTCTCCTCCGGTGACACAACAGGAGCAGCAGGTATAGCTTGAGGTGCTCCTGCCTGTTGTGGTGCCGGGTCCCTAAACTCGTCCCCTCGAGCAGGCACATACCCCGGGTTGATTAAGTACCCAAAGAGTGGAGTATGTCGAGGACGGAGCTCAGGTTTGCTCCTCGCACTGGAGGATCGACATTGGGCGAAGATCCGTTTGTTCACACTCTCAACGTAACGGATCGGACGGCGCTGAGGAAGCGTTGGAGCAACATGATTCAAGATCATTTGAAGGAATCTTGGATACATGATGAATCGCTCACGCGCCATCGCTCTTCGTTGACGATCAATCTCATAAAAGACCATCTGACTAAAGCTGAATCGCTTGTTGTAAGTCAGAGCAGTCATCGCTGACTGCATGGTCGTGCCCATGCCATCAGTGCCCGCCTTTCTCCCTGACATGCATACTATCATAACATGCATGAGAAAGCGCCACTGGTCAAGCAGAAATCCCTTCCTTCTCTGCGAATCCCCCAAGGGACCAGAATAACCCATCCTCAAAAATGCTCCTTCACGGAAAGGAGCTACAAACTCGGTTGGGTCATCCCTTGTCTCGTTTCCAAACCGTAGAGCCGCCCGGATATGTTCAGAAGAGAACTGAACAATCGATTGTTTACTGTTGTGCGCATCACCGGGGGTTCGACTCTACAGTCATATTCCACGGTCTGCCAGAAATCCTCAATGTTGGGTAAGGATATCGGCAGAGTTGTTGTAATGGCGTGGAATATCCTCGAGCGTAACAAAAATGTGATGATTTCGCGGAAATCATCAACTCCGCTCGCCTCCGGGTCTAAGGTGATATACATGTTGTGACCCGGGAAGAACTGTCTTTGTTGATCACCTCCGTCATCACCACCTGCACCACCTGCTCCAGCAACAGCAGCCATATCTGCAACAAACAGGTTAAGTTAGATAAACGTCAAAGCGAATCACAAGTTCGTCTGTTACCATGAGCGAAGTTGTGATCTATTATGTACAGGCGAAGTTAAAGGTGGGGCGAAGTTGGGAAACAACTTCGCTTCAACTTGAACTTCGTCTGATAACTGTTATGTAAAATGGTCCAGGCGAAGTTAATGAGAACTTCGCCTAATCACAACATCGCCTCTTAAGATAAACCTCAGGCGAAGTTAAACCTCAGGCGAAGTTACGGATAACTTCGCCTAAACTGTAACTTCGCCGAATTCGAATCGGCAACAGATAGTGTCACACCCGGCCCTGAGCGGCGGAAACAGCCGGGCGCGCACGAGTGGGGATTGATAATTAAGCACGGGCCATTGCAAAACATTCAAAGATTTTTATTGCGCATGAGAAGTTTAGTACAAACACATTACATTGTTCAAAGATTACAAAAAGAAACATCCAAGTATAAAACTGAAGATTTCCTCGCCATATCCCCTTGCGCGGCGGGTAACCGTGCGCATCGAGGGGATAAAACCAAAATCTTCCAAAAAGCTTGTTTTAGATGTTCAGCGTGTGGTGCTCTAGGTGTGACTCCATGCGCTACCTAGTTATCTCCTGAAAGACACGTAAAAACATTTGAATCAGTATAAACTGAGTGAGTTCACAAGTTTTAGTAACTTGATAAAATCATTCTGAAACATTTCTGGCAACCTCATTAACATCTGCTTGGTAAAATCGTATTAACACATAATTCTGACAATATTCTGATAAAAATCGTTCCGCGGGTTACGCGTGAACAAATTCTGGATACGGTGCTCGTCTATGTAAGTGGCGCAGCCACTACGAGCTAAAATAACGTAAAACCGTCCCGCGAGTTACGCGCAGACGTTTCTGGAAAACTATGCTCGTCTATGCAAAGAGGCATTGCCCCTACGAGCTAAGGATACTGTCCCGCGGGTTACGCGCGAACAATTCTGAGAAACTGTGCTCGTCCATGCAAAGAGGCATTGCCCCTACGAGCTAAGGATACCGTCCCGCGGGTTACGCGCAGACGTTGTGCCGGAAAACAAGGCGCTCGTCCATGCAAAGAGGCGCGACCCCTACGAGCGGGCTCAACCCCATAGTACTGCCCCATGCCAGGCACTCGTCCATGCAAAGAGGTGCGACCCCTACGAGTGGGCGGATCAAACCAGCAGTCCCTACCCTTAGAGTTCCAATGGTAAAGTGATCACTTACTCGAGTTCTAGCGCACATACATTGAAAACCTTAGATAACCGTTTGCATTGCTCATCATGAAACATAACTTAAACACATAATCGCTTGCATAGCTTGTAAGTATACCATGATAAAACATTATTTAAGTACGTGTCCCTCGCCCCGAAAGCAGTTTAAAAACAGTGAAAACAGTGAAAATAGGGGCTGTGAGACTCACCTGAGGTTCTTGTTAAGGGATTAATCGAGATTCGGGTTTTCTTGGTGTTGGCCTCGGAATCGAAGGTCTAGAATACGATTAAATAACAAGTATATATATTAAGATCAAGAAATAGGAGAATAAAAGGGTTGGATAGTAGGTCTCAAGGTTATATTCTCGGCTTACCTAGTAACAGGATCGGAGCTGGAAACAACGGATGCTTGGGAAAGGATTAGTGCAAGTTTGTAGTTTTTTGAGGTGTGTTTTGGGTGATAATTTGGGCTACAAATTTATAGGCAAACTCAAGGGAACACAATCCCTTGCTTTAGGGGATTGAAATCTCTTCATATCTAAATGTAATGATGATAAAGTATGGAAGTTATTATTATTTACTTAAGAGTGGAGTGGTGGATAAAAGATTTTGATTTGATTTGGACAGAACATGCAGGTCTGGGGTTGGTGAGAATAGGGTGGCTGACAGTTGACTTTTCATGTTACAGTGTGCTTTTTCAGGTACTTTTGTCAGTGTACAGTAAAAAGTGGAAAATCTCTGAAACACGCTACTGTTTCCTTTCGGGCGGGAGTAATCTCCTTAACTGGAGAATAGACCAAGTGTTCTGCGCGTATAACTTGGTGCGCATAGCTTTCTGCGTATAGGACATGTCTTTGCTGCGGGTAGGTGCGTAACCTTCTCGCAGTTAGGGACATTTGAGTTTCATTTGTAGATTCTCCAGGTGGTCTTGGTATTTCAACATAGTGATCAGTCATGTTGAAGTCAATTCCATCTTGGAGCTTCAGACAAACTAGCTCTCAACGTTCCCGCCATGCGGGTAGGTTAGTTCCCTTCCGCACGCGCATAAACGATGTAAGATGCACCCGCCTTAGCATCATGCGGGATGGTCAACCCATAGACAACATAACGTTTAAGTTACATGAAAACATAAAGCCAAATCATTCACGCATGGCGCATATAACATATGCTCACGCTGGTTCTTAACATGGTGCGCTCGCGCAGGTTGCACATAACAACTGCACGCGCTGACTAACATGGCGCGCTCGCGCAGGGCGCACATAACAAATGCACGCGCTTAATATTTACAATCACCTAATTATTAGGTTGATTACTTAGCTTATGGGTTTGGGAAATTACCGGTTGTCACAGATAGGTTTATCGAACGACGTGTAGATGATGAAATTGGAGATCGAGGACTCCGTAACACATGATTTTATGAAGTTTTATACGTTCAGGTATATTACGAACACGTAATAACAGGTTTGAAAATGAGTGTTTAAGGTTCGAATGATCTAGGTCGTTAATCGAGTCTAAACGACCGATGTTTAACCTCAAACAACAGAGATTATATGATAAAAGAACCTACACACCTTTAATCGACAATGAAATCGAGAAAGAAACACAGATTGACTGATGAAATAGAATCGATAAGTTCGCCTAGGTTGACAGAAGATAAGTTCGCTGATTTTGAAATAATGATCAAGTCTGACCTTAAAACTTCCTTATATAGGGCCACAGATGTATCGGCGAAGTTGTGGATAACTTCGCCTATCAGGCGAAGTTATGCCGAACTTCGCTGATATTAAAATTTTTCAAAACAAACCCCATAATTTGAACAATTTGCAATTAAGTTTTAAAACATCCTTTAAAGCGTTAAATGAAACGATCAAGATCAAGTAACCAGGTATAAAATCATACAACTCGAAAAATAGAAAAACTTTTAACTATAAAGTACACGGGATCAAATTTCAGTCTGGACAGGGACTACCATGTTTTAGAAAAGATCCGAACAGGAATCATACTAATTACGTGACTGTCACACAGATCCGTATTCAACTGTATTATGACATAAAGAAACAGGTTGTAAGCAGGTAATATACTTAAAATGGTTTTCATCGTTTCTGTGATACGAGTTAGGTTCAATTAAGCTCAGAACTTAAGTGGGCAACAACTCAGAGATTATGATGCCTCCTATCTATTCTCAAAGCGTATTTGGCTTTCCCCAAGTCACCCCGAATTGACCTCGACCCGTAGTGTCTGATTAAGTAACAATTACTCTTCGAACTTAGACTTTGTTTCCCGTTCACCTTCTTGCGTCTTGATTGAGAATCATTAACCTTATGAACTCTAGAATACATATTTTTTTTTAATATGTATATGCACAAACTTCAAGTAGAAAACAACTGCAAGTCCCGAATCTGGATCACTGCAGTGTCTTGACACGCTATCTTCACGGGAATCAGAACACTCACGGGCTCGTGTATGACTGGGTAATCGCTTTTCTGCCTATCATTCGGAAAGATATTTATGAAGACATGCACAACTCTTAAGGAGTTTCCACGTAAAATCGAGTAGATTTAGTTAGTATCACTTCTACTTTTACGCACCATAAAAAGCTACCATGACATACAATGACTGTTCTAAAGACTTTTAAGCCTAATAACTTCACTAGTTAAGCACACACAATCAGTATATCTATCACTTTCCAAGGTTAGATCAATTTTCTGTTAAACATAGTAAAGGTACTTCTTACGAATTAGTAGACTTGAAAAATAATTTCATCTCCCGAAAAAAAAAAACTTTAACATCAATCGCCCCTACCAAAACAAAGTCTTCAGGTAAACGGCTATCCCGAAGATCCAATGGATCAGCTGGACCGACCACATACTAGTATGTGTCCTTCTAACTAAGTATGATCGACTAATTTTCAGCGAAAGAATGAAAACACATCATAAACCGCCCCGGTCACTCTCAGTCATCTGGTTAATGGCTATCCTCAGATTCTACAAGTAGAAATGAGGACCAAACATATCCGAAGAAATGTCCATCAAACTAAGGCAACCGACATAATTCTAAGCGATAGCGACGTTTTTTTTTTTTTTTTTTTTTTTTTTTTTTTTTTTTTAATCAAACATAGAAAGCACGGTTACTCGGGATTGATCATCCCATTCAGCTCAACAAGGTTTTGAAATCTAGATTTGTCAAACGCTTTCGTGAACAAGTCAGCGAAATTATCTAACGTATCAACCTTCTCGAGCACAATCAGTTTCTTCTCAGCACAATCCCGTATAAAATGATGACGTATGTCAATATGTTTAGTTTTACTGTGCTTTACGGGATTGTTAGTTACTGAGATAGCAGCAGTGTTATCAATGCAAATAGGAGTAAGTGAGAAATTCAGACCATAATCGCGCAACTGTTGTTGAATCCAAAGAACCTGGGAGCAGCAGTTGGATGCTGCCATGTATTCTGCTTCACAGGTTGAAATTGCGACTGAGGTTTGCTTCTTGCATGCCACGACACTAGTCTGCCACCAAGAAACTGACATCCACCAGTTGTAGACTTCCGACTCTGATTGCACCCTCCATAATCAGAATCTGTGTAAGCGACTAGCTCCAAGTCTCCTCCTCTCGAGTACCACAACCCCAGCTTCGGCTTGCCTTTGAGATACCGCAGTATCCTCTTCGCACCCTTCAAATGAGATTCTTTTGGGTTTGCCTGAAAGCATGCACAAAGACAAACAGCAAACATTATATCAGGCCTAGAAGCAGTTAAGTACATTAAAGAACCTATAATAGCCCGATATTGGGTTGGGTCCACGTCTGCATCGTTGTCTGAATCAGCACCCAATTTGTGATTGACGCAGGCTGGAGTATCATATGGAGTGTTGTCCTCCATCTTGAAGCGTTTGAGAACATCATGGACATACTTTGTCTGATGAATGAACATCCCGTCTTTCTTCTGATCAACCTGCAATCCTAAAAAGAAAGTTAGTTCACCCATAGCACTCATTTCAAATCTCTTCTTCATGACGGCCTCAAACTCCTGACATAATTCGGACTCTGATTCAGTCGCTTTCGACAAAAGACACGATTCTTCAGTGGCCATTTCAGTAGACCTCATATCCATGATATACGTATTCTTCACTCTTGGAGCCTTCATAACAATCCAGTCCTCTGGTATCTTAAAACCAGGATACAACACAATCGCTTCATTCTTTGTAAATTGTACGGTGTAGTCTTTATCACAAATCTGCGAAACACTCAGCAGATTGTGCTTCAGTTCTTCGACAAAGTTTACTTTCTCCAAAGTCATCTTTCCATTCGACACCGTCCCTATTTTTGTAATACTTCCACCGCTCTCTCCTGCGAAACTCGCCCTTCCTCCTTGAACAGGTTTCAAGTCGTGTAACAATTTCTTGTTACCCGTCATGTGCCGGGAACAGCCGCTATCCACAACCCATTGATTGTTGGCAGCCCTGTTCAACTGTTCCTGCACGATTAAAGCAGATGATTAAAATCTGGCGACCCAAGACCGATTGGTCTTGGGTCGATACATTCCGTACCTTGGCTGTCCAAAGTTAGTATTATAATGATTTCTGTGAGTCCTATCAGGATATCTTCTTGTGGATTGTCTATG
Source organism: Bidens hawaiensis (assembly GCF_021521415.1). Lineage (NCBI taxonomy): Eukaryota > Viridiplantae > Streptophyta > Magnoliopsida > Asterales > Asteraceae > Bidens > Bidens hawaiensis. The sequence goes on from NW_027494457.1 coordinate 148,779, forward strand.
AGGCCATCCAAACCGTCTTGAATTAAATGAATTATTAGTTATGGTTTGGGTGTTACCAGATCTATTTCTTTGAAAACCTGGATTAGTCCATTTTCTGAAATTCGATGGGTTTTCAGTTTTATCATTAAATTGATTACTGTTAGCTCTTTTCTCAGATTTTAAAGGCCTTACACCTCTGAATTTTTGCTTCAGAGGGCAATCAGCAACAAGATGTCCTTGTTGATTACATCTAAAACAACACCTGTTTTCAACTTTCTTATCAAAAGTTGTCTTAGATGTTGAGGCTGTATTACTGCCCGTTTGTCTCACATATGGTGGGACATACGGGTTTAGTGGAGACTTCTTTTCAGATGTTTTCTTTTTCTCTCCACTTTTTGGCAACACTTCCTCTTGATTTGTCTCACTTGACTCAGAAGACTTGTCCGAGTTAGATGAGACAGGACTCGGAGCAGAAATCTTAACACTTGCAACAGGCTTACTAACTTCTGGTTCTTTAATCGTTACTTTAACCGGAACTGTCTGACCATAGTCAACATCGACAGATTTCTGATTACTAGGGTCAAAAGTGTAATTATGATTGAAAGGTGGTGGAACTTCATGATAACCAATTCCTCCCCCTTTTGGAGAACCTTGATCACTAACGAGGTGATCAAGTATAGCGGAGGAATTTCTGAATTGTTCAATATTCCTGTTAAGTTCCACCACTTTTACCTGGTGATCAGCTATCTGTTTTTCCCTCTCAGCTATTAGTTTGGTTTTCTCTTCTAGAACTTCATAGCTAAGATCAATCACTTTAATTTTTTCAGCAAGCTTTGCTTTAAGACTTTTAATATCTGTTTCACTAGCTTTAATTTTTACTTTGTAACTATTTCTCTAGCTTTAGTGAAATGATGATCTTCTTTTAAAGTTTTATATTGTGCATCCAAACTAACAAACTGATCAGTTAGAGTTGTCAGTTGTTCAGACAGATGTTCACACTTAGTACAAGGGAGTTCAGTACTTACCTCGGAGAGCTGGTCTGCTACATCTGCCATGTACGCTTCATTTTCGCCAGTTCCCTTCTCACTATCTGCATTTTCGATGCTTGCCAAGTTGGCCTGTTCAAATACTTCTTCAACATGAAGATTACAGTTGTACTCCTCGTTCTGTCTGGAAATCATGGCTCTATAGTCATTACCACTACCACTTTGCTGTGTAGATCTGTTCTGACTGCGTTCTACACGTTCATTCTTGCATTCTTTTGCAAAGTGGCCATTCTGCTGACAGTTGTAGCAGCGAACCTTCGTCTTATCAAACCCTGGCCTCTCTCCGACAAACTTCCTGCCAGTCTTCTTCATGAACCTCTTCACCCTTCTGACAATCATAGCCATCTGCCATTGCAGATCCATCTCCTCCAGATCATCAGCATCGATCTTGTCATAGTCTTCATCCAAAACTGCAAGATCAACGATCTTACCCTGAATGTAGTTCTCATACGAAGCAATAAAAGATGCATAGAGAGCAAACTGCTGTTCAGCAGATTTGACACTCATGGGCATCTTCGAGTAGTTGTTGTTTGACACACTTGGGGAAAAACTACTCTTAGTCGCTTGAGGTTGAGAAGCATTTGATCCTCCAGCTACATAGCACACATCACAGTTCATGTTGAGAGATACATGTCCCTCATGTGTTGAGCTCGCGCCTGACTCTCCCTTAGAGTAATAAGCAGATGATTCAATTTTCGAACTTGATCCAGAGTTAACCTTTGCACCATACATACCCGGATCTTGAACCTGATCGGTAAGTGTCTTCTTTCGTACCATATTCAGTTCAAACGTTCTTAGCTTGTTAACTGCTGTCTCCAGGTCATAGTCAGCAAAGTCTTTATCTTCTCTCATCAACACCATTTCGGTGGGAGAGCATCAAGAAGCTTTTCAACTATCTCATCTTCTTTGTAAGCAATTGAATAGTTGCTGAGTTCAGTCATCAGATGATAATATATAGTGATGATATCATCAAGTGATTCATTTTTCAGATACTTGAAGACCGAGAATTGGGTTTTTAGAAGTTTAATCTTCGAAGCACGAATTCCCACATTGCCCTCAAAACGGTTTTCAAGAGCTTCCCAAAGCTCTCTTGTAGTTTTATACTTTCGGAAGGAGTGAAGTATCTCTTGTGGAAGAGCCATTGTAATTGCTGTATGAGCTTTGCTTTCTGCCTCATACATTTTCTTCTCCTCTTCTTCCATCTCTTTGTATTTCTTGATCTGATCACGACCTTCATACTCAGCAGTAGGTGGAATGTAACCATCTTGTATGCATACCCACATCTTGGCATCTTGATACTTGACATATTGTTTAAAACGATCTTTCCACGCTACATAATCAGTTTTCTTAAGCATCTTAGGTGCCTTTGTAGCCGAACCTGCTTCTACTTCCATCTTTACTAATTCGGTAATGTTTATCGAAGACATCTTTTTCTAAACTCAAAGAAATCCGAAAAAATAAAAAATTTATTTTCAAACAGCACTGTAGGCGAAGTTGTGGATAACTTCGCTTAAGACTTAACTTCGTGTGAACTTGTAACTTCGCTCACTTTCTTAAATTCGCCGGATTGGCGAAGTTGAGAATAACTTCGCTTAAGTTGAGCGAACTTGGGAGGTAGGCGAAGTTGTGGGTAACTTCGCTTGAGGTAAGCGAACTTGAAGAGGTAGGCGAAGTTGTGGATAACTTCGCTTAACCTTATATCTTCGCCGAAACCCTACTAACAGTGACGGCAACTTCGCCTGATGAACACGAAGTTTCTGCAGATTAGATTTCTGGGTTTTTCGAGGTTTGTGAAGGTGTTATGGGTTGTTTATGATTGTAGGAGGTGAGTGTAACACAAAAACTCAGAAAACTCGTCCCGCGAATAGTCGAACGGAACGATTTCTATACCCGCGTGATAATCCCGAACCACACAATCAAGCAAAAGCTCTGATACCAATTGTAGGTTCCCAGCCGGATCTACACGAGATATCGCGTTCTATGTAGGTGCGGAATCCCTACGTAAGACGTTACGAGTATAGAAAACAATACGATTAACACACGATACGATAATCAAACACGTTGTATACCAACCTTAAACACGTGATACGAAGATCACTTGATTACAGACTCTCTCTCTCGAATACTCTCTGGAAAACTATGTATATGTTATGAAATAAGCCGTAACCTAAACCTTATATAATCACGACAACTTCGCCTGCCATGTTCAGGCGAAGTTGTCACTAACTTCGCTTGTCTAACAAGTTCGCCCATATCAGCGAACTTGTTAGCAACTTCGCTTATACAAAACATAAAACATTACAAACGCGATTACAGACACTAGACACTGAACTACTGACATCATGCACCAACACAAATTCTCTTACTTTTGTGCCACTCTTCCACTAGTGCTCCCATTCCTTTTGACCACGTGCTGAATGAGTTCAGTAGCGAATAACTAGGTAGACCACGTCTTATAGCCGTTACACCTGCTAAATTCAAGACTACAAATGAGAAAGAACCGTTAGTAAATAATAAGTACTGAGGATCCTTGATCCTGACAGGATCTGACTAAGGATAACTGATCCAAGAACATTTGTCAGGATAACGTATCCACAGTGTTAAATTTATGTGCCCTAACATAAACCTCAAATGATCTTCAATAACTAACAAAGGCATAACTAAAAATAACCCTAATCAGAACACTAACGGAAATAACCTTTTGAAATTGAATACAATAATAATAATATATATCATAAAACCTAATAGAATTTAAAAAAAAACCTAACTAATAAAGAACTATGAATCTTTAATAGTTAATAAAGGCCGATCTTAAATACAAAACAAAAGCTAATCAATTGTAGGTATACATATAGATTAGGGGCAATGATACAACTTACTTATTGAATTCGATTTGAAATTAGCATAATAAGAAAAAGACATCTGCAAAAAAAGGATTCAAAATTAGTGCGATATTAAAGTGTTGTTGAAGCGATGAAATCGCATAATGAAATCGTTGATTGAATGGTAAGGTTTTGCAATTGTGAAAATATTGAAAGAATTTCAATCCACAATGACCTTCACTTAGTCTTCTCCATGTTTCAATCTACACCGGCGATAAGGTGGGTGTGAGCAAGGTTTCGCAGGCAGAGGAAAGAGGAAAATGTTAAGATGAGTTGTTATGACCCGTGGGCTATCCGGGTTTCATTGGAAGCCCCATACCCATCAAAGTGGTTCAAACGCATAAAAAGACTCAATTTACAAATGAAGCAATCTGGTGGCTTGAGAAGGGGCAAGGAGTGACCATAGCGCGACACGTAGGATATTAAAGGATTCATTCGTATTACAGGTTATTTTATATTACTTGTTTCTAATATATTTATTGGGGGGTTGACGTAAAATAATGGCTTATCTGTACATTACGTATGCAACCTTCCAGAGCGTTATATTAAAAACACGTGGTGGCAGTTTCGTAAATAACTCAACACCAGTTCGCGATCAAATTCATCGATTACAAATCGACTATGATCCAAATTCGGAACTCATCGCTCTATCGCATCCAATTTTTAAACTCTAATCACGGCTTAAAGTATGAAATCTCTAAAGTCAAAAACCAAATCAAAGTCGAACTTCTTTGAACTTCAAGAAATCTTCAAAATTGATAAAAAATGATGATTTAATCAATCGAATTGATGTGTAGAAGTATTTAGATTCATCAATCGATTATGAAGTTGCATAAATAATGCACTCAGTCGAGCTCTGATTAGGGTTCAAAATATTATGTTTAAACGTTCCAAACAAAACTGAAGACCTTTAAACATTCTGACAAAAAATAAACATCTTTAAACGTTCTTACCAAAAACGAATATTTTTAAAATGGTCTAATACGTTCAAAAATTAGAAGTTCTGGGCGTTCAAAAAAGTTAAGAAGTTCTGAACTTCTATAGTTTAAAAGTTCAGAACTTTTAAAGTTTAGAAGTTCATAACTTCTAAAGTTTAGAAGTTCAGAACTTCTAAACTAACAAAAAAGTCCAGAACAAAAAATTTAAATGCTGAAGACAAATTCCTACCCATAAACATTCAAATGTTAAACCTTTATTGTAAAAAGTTTAAATGTTCAGGGGAAAAAATTAAACTATTAACTTATACGTTCAGACCTTTAAACAAAAACCTTTAAACATTCAGAAGTTCATATCTAAAATTAAACACCTATAACATGAAATTGAACACTGTAATCACTTCATGTAATCGCGTAATCATCAAAGAATTATCAATCAACCATCAATTTGATCATCGATTCCATCATATGAACAAATGTGGAACATCTGCAACTGGGTTTCTACAAATAGCGTATTTCAATTCAAATCAATTGAAGTGTGTGTCTGCAAATGAAGCTAGTGACAATGGTTGAATCGATGCAACGGTTAATTAGGATGGAAACGATTTAAAATAATTTACAAATTTGCCACCGCGTGTATTTTGAAATCGAGGGTTGAGGGTGTCGCGTAAGTAAATGTACGATAAGAGATGATTTTATTTTATTCTGTATCTATCTATCTATCTATCTATATATATATATATATATATATATATATATATAGGATTGATTTCTATTGAGAACCTCTTTGAGTTTTAAGAACTCGAAGAACTCAACGTAACAATTTTTTTTTTGAATTTTTTTTACACGTGTGTAATACGTAAGTGTAAGTAATGTACAAAAAAATACAGTACTTTTTACACACCGAATCGACTTATTACACATGTGTAACTAAAATTTAAACTTGTGTAATTATCAAAAATACTTATTCTCTCTCCTGATTCAATTTTTTAATTAAATTTAATCTCGGCCACATAGTTCAAATCATTTAATTAAATTTGTAGTCCAAAATTGAGTTCTCAAAGTTCTTACAACTCATCAAGTTCTCAAAATATCGCTCCCCTATATATATATATATATATATATATATATATATATATATATATATATATATATATATATATATATATATATATTTGATTTTAGTTTTATGTATTGTAAGGAAGTTAATAATTATATACTTAATATTTGATGATGAAAATTGTTTCACAAATAAATTAGATGTTATAACCCGGTTTAAAAGTTATATGGGTTTTGGTAAAACCCATTACCCGCTTCTTCTTTTTTTGAATATAAAATTGTTATTTAATTATAAATCATATCTTTTTAAATAAAATATATATATTAATATTTAGTGTATCCCTATTTTATAGGATTTTCATATCAAATATTTGGTGAGATTAATATTTATTTTAATGTGATGTTATAACCCGCTAAAGGACTGTTTAGGTTTGGTAAGACCCATACCCGTGAATTCGGGTCAAATGCATGAGAAGACTCCATTTAAAAATCAAGCAATCTGGTGGCTTCCATAAAAGGGGTGAGCGACCACATCGCGACACGTAGGATTTTTGAGCTTTCGTTTATATTGTTGGGAGCAGATTTTTTATCCTCAGGATTGATCACGATTTAAGGATTACGACCTATCCTGCCGATGCAAATATTCTGAGGATTATATTTGACTAATTCAATTGTCCTTTACTATTTTTGATTGTTTTGCAGATAAGATCACGTGTCTAATATGCTAATATGGACGTGGGTTTTGAACGGCTACTACTGAAACTTCGTCAAACTTGAACGTGGGCAGCAACGAATAGTGGAGGACTAAGTCTAGGGTTTATCCCGGATTTCTCGGAATTTCTGTTGTAACTTTTTATTTATATAATCGAGCTGATATGATCATTAGAAACACACACTTCACTGGTTTAGCTACTAGCATTCATTGTAACACTTAGCATCCGATTTACTATCAGCTCCACCACTTGTACCCACCTTTTTGTTATTAATAAAATTGATGGTGATAGTTTTCACCGACCGGGGTTTTTTGTGCCGGAGATTCTCACAATCAAGGGCTTTTTCCCTTGTAATCAAATCGTTGTGTTCACTCATTTTACCATCAAGCACTCTCCTCACGTACTAATTTGATCAAAAGTTACTTTGTTAATTTTTGACCAAAACAATTTGGCGCCCACCGTGGGGCAAACGGTGCTTTGATTATTATCAACTCTCAAACTAAACCCTACTTTCAACATCCACAACATGTCTTCCCAACCGAAAATTGTTTCTTCTTCTGTTGCGGCTTCGGATTCCTCTGTGAGGCCTTCTATGCCTCCTCCTATTGCTGGTGGTATCCCGAAGAAACCTGACAACACTAAGAAGAAACCTGCTACTCCCGTGTACTCGGTATCAAGGCCGTCTCCCCAAGATCCCATCATGGTGTCCAACAACGACCTGCTGTCTCTTTATAAACGGTTACAGGAACAGATGGATCGCCGGAATAAAACCAACCAGATGCTTATGAAGGAACGAGAAGATATGAGGAAGGCCCAAAAGCCGGTGGAAGAATTTACACCACTAATCCCGAGATCTCTGGATTTCACTTCTCCAGGATCTTCAGGATTGGTGCGTCCGGAGTCGGCCATGGTGTATAATCTTGGATCCTCATCATTCCAACAGTCTGGATCCTCAGGATTGTTCCATCAGGTGGGATCCTTAGGATTGTCCCACCAGACGGGATCTTAAGGTCTTTATCAGCAGGCGTTATCCTCAGGATTTCAGCAACAAGCAAGATTCTCAGGAGTGCCTCCATCAGGGTCCTTCAATCCTCAGCAGCCATTTGCTCAGACTCAACAGTTTGTAGGGTCCTCTGAGGTGCACCAGGGAGACTTCATCCTGATGCAGGTTAACACTTCGGCCACCCAATTTGTCACTCCAGGAACCACTACATTTTGGAATGCAAGCTACAACACCCAGACCGCTCCTCAGAATATTAATAAGGGTAACACCTTCAATACAATTCCCTTTAATGCTAATCAAGGTTTTTTGCAGGATGCAGGCATAAGTTCAAGTTTAGCCTGAGAATTACAGAAGCTCAAAGACATGATATCAAATGTTCCTGGTGTAATCCGTCCCGTAGCTGAATTTCCCACTGATAGTCATAGAATATCCCGATTTGTACCATCAATCGGTGACGTACAGATCCCCAAACGGTTTCAAACCCCAAATATGAAACTGTATGATGGTTCAACGGATCCTGAGGAACACGTTGCGCAGTATAGAGAGCATATGGAGATCAACCCAATCCCTATGGAAATCAAGGAAGCCTGTCTTTGCAAGGGGTTTGGGTCTACCATGATTAGAGCAGCCATGAAATGGCTACTGAGTATTCCTCCTAATACTATCACTTCCTTTTCTCATTTAATTAACTTATTCAATAACCAGTTTTCAATAACCTGTTTTCTTACATTTGAGAAAATGACAGGTGATCTTTACAGGGTTACCCAAAATCCTTGAGAGATTTTGTTACCAGGTTTAGCAAGGAGTCATTGGAGATTCCAAATCTAAATCCTGTTTCGGCAGTAGAAGCTCTTAAGTTGGGATTAGAAAAAGACTCATCTTTGTAAGATGATCTTGTTATGACCCCATGCAGGTCATTAGAAGAAGCTAGAAGCAGAGCCCTATGGTTTATCAGGCTAGAAGACAATAAGAAAAACTTTAAAAAGATCGATATCCTGAAGTATGATCAGACGAACAAAAAGGCCGAATCCCCGGGAAAATCATATCGATCAAAGACTTACTATAAGCCTGATAACCCGAGGACCAATGCAGTAGATGATGAAGATGATGAAGAATATCCTAAGGTCTCTGAATATTGTTTTTATGTTGATATTGGTGGATTAATGTGTGCCATGCAGGATTTAGGTGAGAAAGCCAGGTGGCCAAAGAAGATGGAAAACAAGGAGCCTGGAAAGACAAATCAAAATGGTGTGCCTTCCACAAAGACTTTAGGCACTTGACTGATGATTGCATTGCACTCAGAAGGGAGATCAGCTATCTTCTTAGCAAGGGCCACTTGAAAGAGCTACATGGCAGGAAAAAGGGAAGAGAGCAAAATCCTGAAAAGCTGACTCCTCCACCAACAGATGCAAAAACAATCATGTTCATATCCGGAGGATCTGACATATGTGGAACCTCTTATTCTGCTGCAAAAAGAAATGATGACCATAGAAAGTTAGAAGTGGTTGACAGACCAACAAAGACATCCATTCTCACTCAAGCAAAGACCATATCCTTTGATGAAAGTGATAGAGTCAATATTCAGGATCCTCACCATGATAGTTTGGTAATAACATTATATGTGGCTAACCATTATGTGCGCAGGATTCTCATAGATGGTGGAAGCTCTGTCAACATTATTCAACTAGATGTGCTGAAAAAGATGAATATTCTTGAGGATGAGATTATCGCCAGTTCCTCAGTATTGGTTGGATTCAGTGGAGAAACTAAGAATACTATTGGGGATATCAAGCTCCCAGTATGTAACGATTCCGGCAGAATCAGGTATACCCTAACCGGTATATACTATTTATGTGTTATTTAATAATGAATATATGAATTATGATGTGTTGATACGAGTATGTATGATTCACAGTACGGATTATACTCGATTATACAGTTAATCGTAGTGGAAATACGATTAACCGATTAACGGTTATTGAAGCCCGAACGAATCAGGGATACATTATAGACGAGATATATAATATGTAGTGATGTCTGCGAAGTATTAAAGCTTCGGGATAAGTGAATTAAATCACAGAAAAAGAATTTTCGATTTAATGATACGTCGGTACGTTAAACGAAACCTTTAATACCAAACCAAGCAAGAGACGATCGATCAAGCCGAAAAAGATGCGCGATTATTAATAATATGATGTTTTAAGTTAATAAATGTCATGGTTTAAGTTTCTAAAGTTTTTAAATTGGTTTTATAAAAATTTCATTTTTCTAGCCAAAAACGACCGTTTTAGCCTCGTTTTAAGTGGAATTAAACATTTAACCGAAAAACGAACTGAACCAGATCATCCAAAACATTATCCAGATTTCAGAATCAGAATGTGTGGCCAAGAATGGAAAGGTGGGCCCACCCCACCTCTCCCCTTTAATGCCGATCGGACAAGGGTAACCCCCCTTGTCTTGTTATTCTTTTTTCACAAAAACAAACCAACATTCTTCATTTTCTCTCAAGTTCATAACCTAAAAACCGAGAGTTCTAGCAAGAAAAACAAGGTAATGATCGAGTTATATTCGTTTTCATCTTCGTTTCTTGAGTTTGTTTGCAAGAAAATGAGGTTTCAAAGATGAAAACCGATTCTTGCATGATCAAGAGATGTATACGGGTTATACAAGGGATCTTGGTCCAAGAAAGGAGTTAAACGAACCAAAAACGAATTTTTACGGTTAAATCTTTGTTTTTAGATCATAACCGAAACCATGAAAGAAATGGCTTGATTGTGGGTGTAACTTGCTTGGTGTGGTGTTATTGTACTTGTAGGTGTTGTATCTAGTTGTTAGCAAAGGCTAGAAAGCGAGATCCTTGCGATTTGAAGCTAGAAACTCAAGGTAGTTCGGTTTTCGTATGTTGTTGTGTTTTGGGACAGATTGTGATACCTGTAGAGTTAGGTCATGAAATTTTACAGAGGTGTTAGATATATGAAAATATGAGTTCTTTGAATTTTTGGTAATTTTTGGACAAATGATGAATATTTGGTGAATTTAATTCTCGGTTTTGGCCAAAAATGGTGAAAAATAGCTAAATATCATGAAAAATTCTGGAAAATTCCAGAAAAGCTTTTTATAACATGTATAAGTCACACACAAAATTTTAGGTCCTTTGGAGAAGTCTAAGTAGGCTTTTCGGTTAAACGAGTTCTAGGGTTTTCTAGCTCGGTTCTAGCGAAAATGGCATGTAAAGGAAGATTTTGGTTCTGGAAAAATTACAGGGGACTATGTGGATGGCAGGGGTCATCCAGGAAAAATTTGGGATTTTTCTAAGATCGTTTGGTATTTACGACATATTTAGTGTTTAAATGGTGCTTAAAAATAGATAAATAAATTTTAAATATAAAAATTAATTCTGGAAATATTTTTATAAAATTCCCCACTGTCAAAAAGTGAATTGTGCAAAATTTCAAGGTCCGGGATTAAACGGATAATTATTTGTGCTAAAATGAAGATAAAAACAAACTTTTAAAGCTTAAAACGCGTAAGCCGGTAAAGTTCGCATAAGCGAGCTGACTGGTGTATAAAAACCCTAAAAATGAACTATTTTCATATAATTGAGTTAAATAAGTAAAAATGAATCATCCGAAAATAATTTGGATGATTTGAGTAATTTTTACCCGATTTAACAGTTTCCGGTACGCTAAGGGCGGAAACGGGTCTCGCGGCCAATCGGGGCGTCTAAACCGAGCTCTAAATTCACAACTTTAATTAAATTATCAGTCAACAACTATTTTCGAGTCGTGTGTGACCAAACTCATTTTTGAAACGTAAAAACGGATAACCGTGCTAGGCACGCAAAACGGGAAAAACGACTAATAGTAACTTTGACTAGTGAACTCTAAACGATATCACAATCTGAGTCCGGAGAAGTGTTTCTAGGTTAACATTGCCCCCGGAACGGTTACAGTACTGGGTTAACAGTGTCCCCAGGTGTACCGGTTAACACGGTTTAAGTTATGTTAATAGTGATTATATAGTAACGAACTTAGGGATCGTATTACAGATCCGGACTAATAGCTGGTGTACTGTGATACCTAATTGCCTACGATAAGGTGAGTTTCACGAGCCCCTTTTTCTGAATTGTTTTCAAATATTTTCCCGGGGCGGAAAGCATGTTACTAATGAAATGTTTAAGTACATACTGAACGCATGGATTTGCGTGTATTTATAAATATTTGATTGTATGGGAATTGTACGGAATGGGTACAGTACTGGGTTAACAGTGTCCCCAGATGTCCCTAGAAGTGTTTCTGGGTTAACATTGCCCCCGGAATGGGTACAGTACTGGGTTAACAGTGTCCCCAGATGTCCCTAGAAGGGTTTCTGGGTTAACATTGCCCCCGGAACGGGTACAGTACTGGGTTAACAGAGGTTTCACTTGTGGGCTCAGCATAATTACATCGCTAATATATGATTTATCATAATGATTTGTCAATGTTTATTTACATTAGTGAAACTCACCAACTATTCGTAGTTGACCCGTTTTCTTTACATGCTTTCTAGGTACTCCCAAACTGGAATAAGTGCTACATGCTTGATGATGCGTGCTTTTTGTGGAAGCTTAGTGATCATTTTGTATTTAATATGTTAATGTACTGTTGGTAAAACCTATGTGTTAACGCCTAGACGGGAACTAAACTTGGAACAATGTAATATGATGTAAATTAATGTAGTGGTGTTTTCTTTATAAGCAATGCTGTTGATATCAGATGTGTCTGTTGCATCCCGTTTACGTTTCCGCTGCGGTTACGGGGTGTTACAGAACTTGGTATCAGAGCCATTGGTTATAAAGAATTAGGATGTCTTTAAAAGATACCTAAAATATAACCAGTAGCTCAAGTATTATAGGATCTGAATATCAACTAATAAATTATAGTGACGAGATCTGGATGAACTTGGATGGACAAGTGAGTTATTATGGTCCGAAACATAATAACAGACTTGTCTACACGAGGGAATTCGGGGAAGTCACGGGGAACATTAATAGGTAAAACCGGCAACATATGTGTAAGTATATGATAATATTTTTATGTGACAAAGTTGTGTAAGTATGTGTATATTAATTGTGATTTACATTATGAAAGGAACTATATGTTTGCTAACTTGTGTACAGGTAAGGATGTCGAGGTCTCGAAGTCCGTCAGTGGAGGAGGACCCGGAGGAGGTCAGTTCCGGGAACTCCAGGAGCTTACGCTTAGCATCCAGCACTGAGCCTAGTGAGACTAGCCGTAGGAGTGCTAGCTTGTCCTCCCCTGCTAGGGTTGCCAGATCCCCCACCCCACCCGCACCACAGGCCACCCCTACCCCTCCAAGACCCGGTCCCCGCCTCACGGCGCGGATCAGTGTCCCATATGTCCCACCTACCTCTACCCCACCCAAGCCTACTTTCCATAGGGGCGAGTCCTCCCGCCCCCAGCCTGAGCCTGTGCCTCCACCCGTGTGGGGTACCCCTAGGCTGGAGAGGGATGAGCGTCCCTCCTCCGAGGCTGCATGGCTTCGAGTGCTCCATGAGCATGTGGTTGATCACACCGTCGCCTTGACGGTGGGGATCCAGAGGAGGAGACACCTGGCGGACTGCGTACTGGACAGCCAGTACGCGATTGGCCAGCTGAGGAGGGAGGGCGCATACTCCCAGTGGATGATTGACCGGATGGAGACACGGATCCAGGGTTTGATGGCGGTGCTGGTGGTGATGGTGGCAGTGTTGGTGTGGTTGGTATACCACCATGCTTAGATCATGTTAGGGTGGTAGTAGTCAGGGTCCGCTTTTTGATACTCTGTGTAAGCAGTTAGTGGCGATGCTAACATAGAGTGAATCTTGGGTAGTTACAGTACAGCCACTAGCCCATAGGGGGCCTTTTTTCTGGGGATATCATTGTAGATATTTTTGATGTATCATTCAAGCACTGACCCATAGCGGGTTATGTCGAAATGATGCCGATGTAGGACTGATGTATGAAAACTTAATCTATGTGATGATGGTAGGAATGTAATGTGAACTGGTGTTTATGTGAAATGGACTAATGTTTATTAATGAATGGAATATGTGTTGTGTATCGAGATTGGAATTTGTATTAATTATATGTATTTTTCTTAATGTTGTGTAGAATGGCACCAAAACGGTCAGCTCAAATGTCAGAAGTGGATGTGAGCCGTCTGATTGCTCGTCAGTTAGAGGCGGTGATACCGGATATAGTATCGCGCATCGCCGCCAGTATTAATAATACGACCAATCCAGCCCCTGCGAGCAATCAAACGACCACCAATAATGATGGGGAACAAAATGTGAACCCTCCACCGAACGGTAACCCGATTCCGAGTAATGACGCACCGCCTAGGGTGGTCGTTACAGACAGTAATGGCCCTATACCTAGTGTAGAAACGAACCGCACTGAACCGACTCCTGCAACAAAGGGATGTTCAATTAAAGATTTTATGTTGTGCAAGCCCCTAGATTTTAGTGGGTCTGAGGGACCAAATGGGTTGGTTAAGTGGATTGAGAAAATAGAGTCGGTTGTGAACATCAGCAACTGCCCTGAGGATTACGTTGTTAAGTATGCTACCTGCACGTTCACGGATCATGCCTTGACATGGTGGAACACAATAGTGCAAACTCGCGGTCAGGCAGCGACAAACCGCATGACCTGGGCAGAGTTCAAGGCCCTTGTACTGGAGCATTTCTGCCCGAAAAACGAACTGCAGAAATTAGAAAACGAATTGTGGAACCTGGAGATGCAGGGGGCAGACCACTTGGGTTATACGAACCGGTTCAATGAGTTGTCGCGATTGGTGCCATGGTTGGTCACCCCAGAGTCAAAGAGGGTTGAGCGTTATATATGGGGACTAACTCCAGTAGTAAGGAGTATAGTCAACGCTGGGGGACACCAGACGTTTGAGGGTGCAGTGACGCAAGCTGGTATCGTCACATACGATTTCGTGAGGAGTGGGTCACTGAAGGTGGCAGGAGAGTCTGCTGGGGGAAAGCGAGGTACGTATGACAATAGGATCCAGGAGAAGCAACAAAATAAACGTGCTCGGCCCGCTGCCCAGAACTACGCCATGACTAGTTCAGGCGGAAGGCAGGAACCGTTGACAAGGACGTTTCCTAGGTGTGGGAAATGCGGTTACCAGCATGGTGGCGAGTGCAGGGGAGTAGTGTGCCATCGGTGTGGCAGGGATGGGCACTACGCACCGAGATGTAAGACAAACCTGAACAATCTGAACCGACAACCGCAACCTATCCGTGCGTAGCCATTTAGGACCCAAGCAGCCCGGCAACAATACCCACAAGGAAACCAAATGATGACCACCAGCCGTGCTTGCTTTGAATGCGGCAGCACAGATCACTTCAAGAGAAACTGTCCGAAACTGAACCAGGGAGGAAATGGGAGGCAAACCGTGGGTCAGGCATCGTCGTCCAATACGGCGAGAGGCCGAGCATTCGTGATGGGGGCGAACGAAGCACGCCAGGACCCCAGCGTAGTGACAGGTACAATCCTCGTCTCTGATCATTACGCTTCTGTATTATTTGATACAGGCGCCGATAGAAGTTTTGTCTCTGTTAATTTCCTATCGATAGCAAACCTTCCGATTAGTGAAACCATAGAACCTTACACCGTAGAAGTCGCTAACGGTAAAACCATGATAGTTAATCAGATAGTTCGGAATTGCCCTTTTATTCTGAACGATCAATCCTTCCTGATTGACTTATTACCGGTAGAATTAGGTAGTTTTGACGTGATAGTGGGAATGGATTGGTTAGCACGTAACAAAGTGGAAATAAACTGTGAAATGAAAATCGTCAAGATCCGGGTGTCGGATGACGAAGAGGTGTTAGTGCAAGGAGAGAAGTCAGGCACAATGATACCATTTATATCCCACCTCAAGGTGTTAAAATATATACGCCAGGGATGCGTGGCGTATCTAGCGAGCTTGACGGCCACAGATGCTGAGGAGAAACGGGTGGATGATATCCCGGTGGTACGCGAATTTCCACAAGTTTTCCCAGAAGAACTTCCTGGATTACCGCCAAACCGACAGGTCGAATTCAGAATCGATTTAATACCTCAAGCTGGCCCTGTTGCTAAAGCACCCTACCGACTTGCACCGTCCGAGATGCAAGAATTATCCAATCAGTTGCAAGAATTGTTGGATAAAGGATTTATACGTCCTAGTTATTCCCCGTGGGGTGCACCTGTATTATTCGTGAAAAAGAAGGACGGGAGCCTTAGAATGTGTATTGATTACAGGGAGTTAAACAAGTTAACAATTAAAAATAGATACCCTCTTCCCCGAATTGATGATCTGTTTGACCAGCTGCAAGGTGCGAGCTATTTCTCAAAAATCGATCTTAGATCGGGATACCATCAGGTTAGAATTCAGGAAGAAGATATTCCAAAAACCGCATTCCGGACTCGCTACGGCCATTACGAGTTCTTAGTTATGCCTTTCGGGCTAACAAATGCGCCAGCAGTGTTCATGGACCTCATGAATCGAGTCTGTAAACCCTATCTCGACAAATTCGTAATCGTGCTTATTGACGATATTCTGATTTACTCGAAATGTAAAGAAGAGCACGAGAAACACTTAAGAATAATTTTAGAGCTGCTGAATAAGGAGAAGTTGTATGCAAAATTCTCCAAGTGTAACTTCTGGTTACAAGAAGTGCAATTCCTCGGTCACGTTGTAAACCATCAAGGAATACACGTTGACCCGAGTAAGACTGAAGCAATTAAGAATTGGCAAGCGCCTAAAACGCCAAAGGAAATCCGCCAATTCTTAGGCTTAGCTGGATATTATCGTCGATTCATAGAGAACTTTTCCAGCATCGCCCAACCTTTAACTCTCCTGACTCAAAAGGATCGAAATTTGAATGGGGAGAAGAGCAGGAGACGGCGTTTCAAACGTTAAAGCAAAAATTGTGCCAAGCGCCGATTTTAAGTCTCCCCAATGGAGACGATGGTTTTGTCGCGTATTGTGACGCATCGCGTAGAGGGTTAGGATGCGTGTTGATGCAGAATAATAAGGTTATAGCCTATGCTTCCCGACAGTTAAAAGTACATGAGAAAAATTACACTACTCACGACTTAGAACTGGGAGCGGTTATATTCGCACTTAAAATCTGGAGATATTATCTCTACGGTATGAAGTGCACCATCTTCACCAATCATAAAAGTTTGCAGCACATATTCGATCAAAAAGAACTGAATATAAGGCAACGAAGATGGGTCGAGTTGTTAAGCGATTATGACTGTGACATCCGTTATCACCCCGGCAAGGCTAACGTCGTAGCCGATGCCTTGAGCAGGAAAGATCGGGTTAAGCCATTGCGAGTGCGAGCACTGGGGATGATAGTCCAGTCGAACCTTTCGGACCTGATTCGAGTCGCTCAACGTGAGGCGTTGAAAGAGGAACAATTGGAAAAGGAGGGACTTTACGGCAATGAGAATAATTTCGAACAGCGCGTGGACGAAATTCTCTATTTTAAAAATCGGATTTGGATCCCGACCCTCCATGACCTTCGTGAATTAATCATGGACGAAGCGCATAGATCAAAATATTCCATACATCCGGGATCGGATAAGATGTACAAGGATGTGAAGGAGTTCTACTGGTGGCCGGGTATGAAAAAGGATATCGCAACGTATGTCGGTAAATGTACGACTTGTGCGAGAGTTAAGGCAGAGCACCAGAAACCCTCGAGAATGTTACAACAACCGGAGATTCCCGAGTGGAAGTGGGAACAAATCACGATGGATTTTGTGACACATCTCCCTAAGACGTCCCGAGGACATGATGCAATTTGGGTAATCGTGGATCGATTAACCAAATCGGCACATTTTTTCCCGATTAGGAATAATTATAACACTGAGAGACTTGCGCAGATTTATATAAATGAAATTGTGTCTCGTCATGGAATACCCATCTCAATCATCTCCGATCGGGATAGCCATTTCACCTCCAATCTTTGGCAAGATGTGCAAGAGGCGCTGGGAACGCGTATTGATCTAAGCACAGCTTACCACCCTCAGACCGATGGTCAGTCTGAGAGGACCATCCAAACCCTGGAGGATTTGCTTCGTGCGTGCGTACTGGATTTTAAGGGAAATTGTGATCAACATCTCCCACTCGTTGAATTTTCCTATAATAACAGTTACCATAGCAGTATAAAGGCAGCGCCTTACGAAGCATTGTATGGTCGGAAGTGCCGATCACCACTCTGCTGGACTGAAGTGTGTGACACTCAGGTTATTAGATCAGACCTGGTCCAGGAAACGACCAGCAAAATCCTTGAAATTAGGAACAATCTGAAGGCCGCGCAGGATCGGCAGAAGAGTTATGCCGATACCCGTAGAAAACCGTTGTCATTTGAGAAAGGTGATAAAGTGTATTTGAAGGTATCACCTTGGAAGGGTGTAGTCAGATTTGGAAAGGCGGGGAAGTTAGCCCCGAGATATATTGGACCATTCAATATTACTGCGAAAATCGGTTCAGTAGCATACCGATTAGAACTACCCGATGAGCTGAGTGCAGTTCACAACGTGTTTCACGTATCGAACTTGAAAAGATGTCTGGCGGATGAGACATCGGTGTTACCTTTAGAGGGTGTCCAAATAAGTGATAAGCTCAATTTCGTAGAGGAACCCATAGAAATAGTAGACAGGAAAATCAAGCAACTTAGACACAATAAGATTTCGTTGGTCAAAATTAGATGGAATTCGCAACGAGGCCCAAAATATACATGGGAACGAAAGGACGAATTCCGGAAGAAATACCACTATCTATTTCCTCAAAAGGAAGTAGTCGACGCGTGAAAGAAATTTCGTAAAGGAAGTAGTCGACGCGTAAAAATTTCGAGGACGAAATTTCTTTTACAGGGGGCGAATGTAACGATTCCGGCAGAATCAGGTATACCCTAACCGGTATATACTATTTATGTGTTATTTAATAATGAATATATGAATTATGATGTGTTGATACGAGTATGTATGATTCACAGTACGGATTATACTCGATTATACAGTTAATCGTAGTGGAAATACGATTAACCGATTAACGGTTATTGAAGCCCGAACGAATCAGGGATACATTATAGACGAGATATATAATATGTAGTGATGTCTGCGAAGTATTAAAGCTTCGGGATAAGTGAATTAAATCACAGAAAAAGAATTTTCGATTTAATGATACGTCGGTACGTTAAACGAAACCTTTAATACCAAACCAAGCAAGAGACGATCGATCAAGCCGAAAAAGATGCGCGATTATTAATAATATGATGTTTTAAGTTAATAAATGTCATGGTTTAAGTTTCTAAAGTTTTTAAATTGGTTTTATAAAAATTTCATTTTTCTAGCCAAAAACGACCGTTTTAGCCTCGTTTTAAGTGGAATTAAACATTTAACCGAAAAACGAACTGAACCAGATCATCCAAAACATTATCCAGATTTCAGAATCAGAATGTGTGGCCAAGAATGGAAAGGTGGGCCCACCCCACCTCTCCCCTTTAATGCCGATCGGACAAGGGTAACCCCCCTTGTCTTGTTATTCTTTTTTCACAAAAACAAACCAACATTCTTCATTTTCTCTCAAGTTCATAACCTAAAAACCGAGAGTTCTAGCAAGAAAAACAAGGTAATGATCGAGTTATATTCGTTTTCATCTTCGTTTCTTGAGTTTGTTTGCAAGAAAATGAGGTTTCAAAGATGAAAACCGATTCTTGCATGATCAAGAGATGTATACGGGTTATACAAGGGATCTTGGTCCAAGAAAGGAGTTAAACGAACCAAAAACGAATTTTTACGGTTAAATCTTTGTTTTTAGATCATAACCGAAACCATGAAAGAAATGGCTTGATTGTGGGTGTAACTTGCTTGGTGTGGTGTTATTGTACTTGTAGGTGTTGTATCTAGTTGTTAGCAAAGGCTAGAAAGCGAGATCCTTGCGATTTGAAGCTAGAAACTCAAGGTAGTTCGGTTTTCGTATGTTGTTGTGTTTTGGGACAGATTGTGATACCTGTAGAGTTAGGTCATGAAATTTTACAGAGGTGTTAGATATATGAAAATATGAGTTCTTTGAATTTTTGGTAATTTTTGGACAAAGGATGAATATTTGGTGAATTTAATTCTCGGTTTTGGCCAAAAATGGTGAAAAATAGCTAAATATCATGAAAAATTCTGGAAAATTCCAGATAAGCTTTTTATAACATGTATAAGTCACACACAAAATTTTAGGTCCTTTGGAGAAGTCTAAGTAGGCTTTTCGGTTAAACGAGTTCTAGGGTTTTCTAGCTCGGTTCTAGCGAAAATGGCATGTAAAGGAAGATTTTGGTTCTGGAAAAATTACAGGGGACTATGTGGATGGCAGGGGTCATCCAGGAAAAATTTGGGATTTTTCTAAGATCGTTTGGTATTTACGACATATTTAGTGTTTAAATGGTGCTTAAAAATAGATAAATAAATTTTAAATATAAAAATTAATTCTGGAAATATTTTTATAAAATTCCCCACTGTCAAAAAGTGAATTGTGCAAAATTTCAAGGTCCGGGATTAAACGGATAATTATTTGTGCTAAAATGAAGATAAAAACAAACTTTTAAAGCTTAAAACGCGTAAGCCGGTAAAGTTCGCATAAGCGAGCTGACTGGTGTATAAAAACCCTAAAAATGAACTATTTTCATATAATTGAGTTAAATAAGTAAAAATGAATCATCCGAAAATAATTTGGATGATTTGAGTAATTTTTACCCGATTTAACAGTTTCCGGTACGCTAAGGGCGGAAACGGGTCTCGCGGCCAATCGGGGCGTCTAAACCGAGCTCTAAATTCACAACTTTAATTAAATTATCAGTCAACAACTATTTTCGAGTCGTGTGTGACCAAACTCATTTTTGAAACGTAAAAACGGATAACCGTGCTAGGCACGCAAAACGGGAAAAACGACTAATAGTAACTTTGACTAGTGAACTCTAAACGATATCACAATCTGAGTCCGGAGAAGTGTTTCTAGGTTAACATTGCCCCCGGAACGGTTACAGTACTGGGTTAACAGTGTCCCCAGGTGTACCGGTTAACACGGTTTAAGTTATGTTAATAGTGATTATATAGTAACGAACTTAGGGATCGTATTACAGATCCGGACTAATAGCTGGTGTACTGTGATACCTAATTGCCTACGATAAGGTGAGTTTCACGAGCCCCTTTTTCTGAATTGTTTTCAAATATTTTCCCGGGGCGGAAAGCATGTTACTAATGAAATGTTTAAGTACATACTGAACGCATGGATTTGCGTGTATTTATAAATATTTGATTGTATGGGAATTGTACGGAATGGGTACAGTACTGGGTTAACAGTGTCCCCAGATGTCCCTAGAAGTGTTTCTGGGTTAACATTGCCCCCGGAATGGGTACAGTACTGGGTTAACAGTGTCCCCAGATGTCCCTAGAAGGGTTTCTGGGTTAACATTGCCCCCGGAACGGGTACAGTACTGGGTTAACAGAGGTTTCACTTGTGGGCTCAGCATAATTACATCGCTAATATATGATTTATCATAATGATTTGTCAATGTTTATTTACATTAGTGAAACTCACCAACTATTCGTAGTTGACCCGTTTTCTTTACATGCTTTCTAGGTACTCCCAAACTGGAATAAGTGCTACATGCTTGATGATGCGTGCTTTTTGTGGAAGCTTAGTGATCATTTTGTATTTAATATGTTAATGTACTGTTGGTAAAACCTATGTGTTAACGCCTAGACGGGAACTAAACTTGGAACAATGTAATATGATGTAAATTAATGTAGTGGTGTTTTCTTTATAAGCAATGCTGTTGATATCAGATGTGTCTGTTGCATCCCGTTTACGTTTCCGCTGCGGTTACGGGGTGTTACACTGTATATGTCGAAGGGGTAAATAAAATGCAAAAATTTTGTGTAATTGACTGTTTGTCTTGTTGCAATATTATATTAGGCAGGCCCTGGATACACGACATTGAAGCAGTCCCCTCTACTTATCACCAATGTGTGAAACTCCCAAGTCCATGGGGAGTTATCAAAATCATTAGTGATCAACAAGATGCAAAGAATTTCTACATCTCTTCTATGAAGTGTACTGCAAAATCCCAACAGGCGTAGCAATTACAGAAGCCAGCACGAGACGTAATGGAGGCCAGGGAACAAGAAATTAAATAAGTACTTCCTTATCCCGAGGATCCTGAAGTCAAAGTGCTGATATGAATGAGCATTTATGAGGATATTGAGTCGAAGTTGCTCGATTTCCTCAAGTCAAGACAGTCAACATTTGCATGGAAACATGAAGATATGACAGGTATTTTGTAACGCCCTGGAATTTGACTGGTAGACAAAAATCAAGGAATCATCGGAAACTATACACTTTGGGGTTCTGGACGATAAGTTCGGAACCCATATCATTGGAGAAATCTGCTTTTATCATTTGAAATGTTTATTTTATAAAACGACATTTACGCCTGGAAAATATTAATTTTTATGCTTTTGAAAAATAAAATGTTCTTATTTAAAAAAAAAAAAAAAAAAAAAAAAAGATTTTAAATAATTATTCGGAAAATGGTTTATAAAAGTTTTGCTGAAAAAGTTTTAGTTTGTTTAAAAACTTATGAACTCGACTAGTCTTGACCCGTCGGTAGCCTAAACCCGAACCCGAGTCACCCGAGTATTTAAGCGGAAAATCAAGTATTCTTACACCATCTCTTTCATTTCCACCAACACTTCCCACCCAAACACTCCCATTTCTAGAGAGAGAGTAGTGAGAGAAAGTCATCCAATCTAAGATTCGAGTCCACCAATCTGTTTATCGTTGTTGTCGGTAAGATCTTCTTGAAAATCATACGTTTTTACAACCAAAACCCGCCCCGAATCGAGCAAAAACTCCGACTTTTGTGTCAAGTGTGTTCTTGGTCAAAAACCGTCATTTTTGGTGTCAAAATGCAAGCTTTTGTGTTTAAAAGTACTAGGAATCGATACCCCTTTCAATCCCGAGCATTTCCATGTCAAAAACTTCGATTTTGGGTCAAAAATCTGGAAAATCTGGAAAACCCGTGGGTATCTCCGTCGCCCAGCTTGAAGGAGTCGGATCAGACTCATTCGATCGAACCAGTCGATCGAATCAGTCCAGTCGATCGAACCAGTCGATCGAATCAGTTCATTCGATCGAATGTGTCGATCGAACCAGTCCAGTCGACCGAATAGGAAAGCAACCGAATGGTCTCCAACTCAATCGACCGAATGAGCTTCGTATTCGATCGAACGTCTGTCTATTCGATCGAATGAGTGTCTATTCGATCGAATGTGTTTCTATTCGATCGAATGTGTGTCTATTCGATCGAATGTGTTTCTATTCGATCGAATGTGTTCCTATTCGATCGAATCAGGTCAGAACCAAGCTGTTTCGTCTTTAAAACCTAGTTTTGCTCGAGATCGTGTAAGGCTTACACTCTTAGACTTAAACTGCGTTGTTAACTTATTATGTCCTTGTCTAGACTTAGAGGATCGACGTTTGACAGCACCCGACCGCCCTAGCAACCACACCTAGTCAACAAGGTGAGTTCATAGCCCCCATTTTTCTTTTAAAGCCTTTCAAATCATTGGGGGTGAAAACATGGTAAATGTACACGTTTTGACAAAACACATTTATTCAAACATTACTTATCATAAACACTTGACAAATCTTTTGCAAACAATGAACATTGGGAAAACAAGTAATCATGGCAGGTTACGCGTACCTTAACTTTCTCGGAAGTTGTGTATGCATAATCAAATATTCAGGAGTAAATATGGGAATCACTCAGCGTTTAGGGAACATTGGACGTTTGGAAATCAAAGTCATGTACCCGTTATACTTTATCATGAAAACACATTATTCATTGGTCAGTCTTGTGATCGTGTGAACAGTGGCAATATAGGTCACAATAGTGCATAGGTTTGATCTCCAAGTGGTCGATTGGTAGACAGGCCGTCACTAGATGTGGGATTCTAAAGTGATCGATTTAGAATACACGTGACCTATGGGGTTCTTAAGTGTTCGATTAAGAATCCGAAGGATCTCTTAAGTGTTCGATTAAGGATCCGAAGGATCTCCTAAGTGATCGATTAGGAAATCCAAGAGATACTAAAGTACGCTTTAGAATTCTCTCATGGTACCCAAAGTGATCGATTTGGGTTACCATCAAGGAAATCAAGTAGCATAGTGTGGTCTTGTGTGGGGTCGATGTCAGGTCTTGTGTGATCATTATACATCATTATCATTTTTCATCATGGCATGGTTACATATGATTCTTGGGTATCTTATACATATATCCTTGATACCGTTCCTCCTGCATGCATGGAAACAATAATTGGAATCTTTTTACGAAACTCTTGCAGATTCAGTTGAGATGATAAGCATACCAAGCATAGTAGGATAAGTTGTAGGAGTGGTGGGTTAGCCGATGGTACACCCTATATATAAACCCCTACAACTTAGCCTAGTATGCTTGTGTAGGGCTTATCACTACAGTATTAGTTAACCTATGAATTCACTCATCTACTTTTTGTAGTTGACGTTTTATTACATGTTTTCAGGAAATGAAGCAGGAAGTAGCTAATAGCTGATAGAGGCCTTAGAGAGATGAAGGCTAGGCTAGGAGTTGTTTGGAAACTTGATATTTTGTATTAAAACAATTTGTTTCATGTTACCTGGATGATGTAATATTTGACAGTTTGGTTATGTTTATGCATTTAGACTTTTATACTATTGTGCTCAATCAATCACGACCTAGTCGCCACGCCTCGGTTTTCCGCCATTACGACCGGGGTGTGACAGATTGGTATCAGAGCCAATGGTTATAGGGAATTAGGAAACCGACCTAGACTATAACCTAGGACCCTTAACTCTAGATAATTCATGCATCACTATCACACGCCCACACTTATGTGCTTGCTATGTGCTTATGTGCTGCATCTTTAATTGTGTCTATCGTAGCGATGTATTCTTTGGCTATTCCTTATCCTGTTATTCTTATTCCCGGTATCATTCTTGCGCGTTCTTTTTCTTTTTCTGAATGCCTCCTCGTCGCTCGTCCGTTAATGCTGACCCTGCTGACCTCGCTGCCATCATAGCGCAGCAAATTGCAGCAGTTCTTCCGGGTCTGGTTAACAACCTAAGGCAAGAAGGAACCTCGGGTGCGCCACAAGCCCCAGAACCGAATCCTACTCTTCAGGCCGACAGGCTCTATGTGCTCTTGCCCGGATGAACTCAGGGTCAAATTCGCGGCGAGTATGTTCCACAAACGGGCTCTCACGTGGTGGAATATCGAGATTAGAACCAGGGGGCGAGACGCGGTCTTAGCCTTGCCCTGGGCCGAGTTTGTTGAGCTAGTCACGCAGGAGTTCGTTCCGAGAACCGAACTCCAGAAATTGGAGGCTGAGTTTAGGGCGCACACGATGAAGGGCGCCGATCACATGAAGTACACGGAGAGATTTCATGAACTCTCCCTATTGGTGCCCCACATGGTTACCCCAGCTTCACGCGCTGTCGAGCAATACATCAGCGGTCTTCCGGACTCTATGAGGGGCATTGCGGTTGCAGTTGACCCCACTACACTTAAGGCAGTGATCGATCTCACTGCCCGTTTGACCAGGGAACAGCTCAGGTCCGGTGTTTTGCATCAGGATAAGGGCAAATCTTCCGATGGGAAAGCGAAAAAGGGGAACAATAGGAAGCGGAAAGCGACCTACTTAACTGCGATCACTGGTGCTACGCCTATCAACTCCATGGCCCCCGTTTCAGCCGCAACAGTTCAGGGAAGACCGAGAAAGGAATATACTGGGCCGCATCCCAAGTGCAACTTATGTTCTTATCATCACCCAACAAGTGAGTTGTGCCGCAAGTGCACAAATTGTGGACGATTCGGACACCTGGTGGAGCGCTGCAGGAGTCCTGGCAACCAATTGGCTGTGGGGAATGCTAACCCTCAGCCTAACCCTGCTCGAGGCTGCTTCGAGTGTGGCGCGATGGACCATTACAGAAATCGATGCCCTCGCGTCACCAACGTTCCTCCGGCTCGCGGGAGGGCCTTCACCATTGGAGCTGCCGAAGCACGCCAAAACCCCGATGTTATTACTGGTACGTTTACTCTTAACAACAATTGGGTGTCTGTCCTATTTGATACAGGAGCTGATAGGAGTTTTGTCTCTTGCGAATTGGTTCCTTTGCTGAAATTAAAAATTTCCGAGTTGGAACCTGCCTTGGTTGTTGAACTTGCTAGTGGAGAGTCCACACAAGTGAGGTCTGTCATTCGATATTGCACCCTTACTCTTGTCACCACATCGTTCAGTATTGACCTTATACCTTTTCGTCTTGGAAGCTTCGATCTAGTTGTGGGAATGGACTGGCTGTCTAGCAATCGCGCGGAAGTAATCTGCGCCGAGAAACTTATTCGTATCCCTCTGTCTTCTGGTGAAATTCTAACCATTCAAGGGGATAGGTCGGGTGGATGCCTAAGAATCGTTTCTTGCTTAAAAGCCAGTCGGTACCTTCAAAAGAAGTATCCCGCATTTCTAGCCCGTGTTACTCTCAAGGAATCCAAAGTCAAGAGACTGCAGGACTTCCCTGTCGTGCGTGAATTTTCTGATGTTTTTCCCTATGAGCTGCCTGGACTTCCTCCTAGCAGGCAGGTGGAATTTCGTATCGATCTTATTCCTGGTGCTCTCCCTGTTGCTAAGTCTCCTTATCGTCTAGCTCCGCTGGAACTTCAAGAATTATCGAATCAGCTTCAAGAACTTCTTGGCAAGGGATTCATTCGCCCTAGCTCGTCTCCATGGGGAGCCCCAGTACTCTTCGTCAAAAAGAAGGATGGGACTTTCCGTATGTGCATTGACTATCGGGAGCTTAATAAACTGACCATCAAAAACCGGTACCCGTTACCGAGAATTGATGATCTCTTAGATCAGCTTCAGGGTGCTACGTTTTTCTCTAAGATCGATCTGCGTTCTGGTTACCATCAATTGCGTGTTCTGGATGAGGATATCCCGAAAACTGCGTTCCGAACTCGTTACGGTCATTACGAGTTCATGGTTATGCCTTTTGGAATGACCAATGCCCCCGCCATTTTCATGGATCTGATGAATCGCGTTTGCCGTCCATATCTCGACCAGTTTGTCATTGTTTTCATAGACGATATTCTCATTTATTCTCGTTCGAGGACCGATCATGAGCTTCATCTCAGGCTTATTTTGGAGCTTCTCAGGAAGGAACAACTATATGCCAAGCTCTCCAAGTGCGAATTTTGGCTAAAGGAAGTTCAATTCTTGGGACATGTTATCAATGTCGACGGCATACACGTCGACCCTGCCAAGGTAGAAGCCATCAGAAATTGGGTAGCGCCTAAAACACCTACCGAAATCCGTTCATTTCTTGGATTGGCTGGTTACTACCGCCGATTTATCTCAAACTTCTCCAGGATTGCCTTGCCTTTGACCACTCTGACTCAGAAGGGAGAACCCTTCGTGTGGGGACGAGATCAAGAGGAAGCCTTCCAAACTCTGAAGAATAAACTTTGCCGTGCACCGATTCTATCGCTTCCGGTAGGTGACGATGACTTTACCGTTTATTGCGATGCTTCAAATCAAGGCCTCGGTTGCGTTTTAATGCAACGAGGGAAGGTCATCGCTTACGCTTCTCGACAACTCAAGGTGCACGAAATGAACTACGCCACGCATGGCCTCGAGTTGGGTGCTGTGGTGTTTGCCTTAAAAATCTGGAGACACTACCTGTACGGCACGAAGTGTGTCATCTATACCGACCACAAGAGCTTACAGCACATCCTCCATCAGAAAGAGTTGAACATGAGGCAGCGACGCTGGGTCGAACTTCTCAGCGATTACGATTGTGAAATCCGCTACCACCCGGGAAAGGCTAATGTGGTGGCTGACGCATTGAGTCGTAAAGAAAGGACCCAACTGCACTCTATTCGAATTCAATCCAATCTTCCCTCCTTAATTCGCGAAGCTCAGAATCAGGCGCTTGTGAATGGAGATCTCAAGGGCGTTTTGTCGTGTGGAGCCGAACAGAAATTCGAAACCAAGTTGGACGGCATCCTCTATTTTCTTGATCGAGCATGGATCCCAAACTCTGAGCCTCTTCGAACGCTTATTCTAAGTGAAGCCCACAAGTCCAGATACTCGATTCATCCCGGCAGCAGCAAAATGTATCAAGATCTTAAACCTCATTATTGGTGGCCCGGGATGAAGAAAGACATCGCTTTATACGTGATGAGATGTTTGACTTGTTCGCGAGTCAAGACAGAGCATCGAAGGCCGTCTGGGCTGCTTCAGCAACCTATTATTCCTCAGTGGAAGTGGGAAGAGTTAGCTATGGATTTCATCACCAAGCTACCGCGGACGCCTAGCGGTCATGACTCAATTTGGGTTATTGTGGACATTCTAACTAAATCCGCTCACTTTATCCCGGTTCGTGAGGACTACACTACGGAAAAGTTGGCGCGGATATACATTCGTGAGATCGTTTCCCGTCATGGTGTGCCTAAGGGCATTACGTCTGATCGCGACAGCAGTTTTCTTCCAGGTTCTGGAAATCTTTGCAAAAGGCCTTTGGGACAAGTGTGAAGCTTAGCTCTTCCTATCATCCAGAAACTGATGGGCAGAGCGAGAGGACCATACAAACCCTAGAGGACATGTTGAGAGCTTGTATCCTTGAATTCGGTAATAGTTGGGAAGCTCATCTGCCGCTGGCAGAATTTTCTTACAACAATAGTTACCACTCTTCTATTAAATGCGCGCCGTTTGAAGCTCTTTACGGTCGCAAGTGTCGCTCACCCTTGTGTTGGTCCGAGACCGGGGATTCACAGATCATCGGCCCGGAACTAATACAGGAAACAACCGATCAAATCGCTATCATTCAACAGCGACTCAAAGACGCCCGTTGTCGGCATAAGTACTACGCAGACAAACGACGCAAGCCACTCGAGTTTCAAGTTGGTGACCGTGTTCTGCTGAAAGTTTCCCCCTGGAAGGGCGAAGTCCGTTTCGGGAAGAAGGGAAAGTTCGCTCCTAGGTATGTTGGACCATTCAAAATCCTTGAAAGGATCGGACCAGTTGCCTATCGTCTTGAGCTGCCGCCGGAACTCGGTAGAGTTCACAATGTTTTTCATGTTTCGCAGTTAAAGAAGTGTCTTGTTGACGAGGCCCTTCTCATTCCCGTCGACGAGGTTCGAATTAACGACAATCTGCTTTTTGTTGAAGAACCCGTCGAAATCTTGGATCGCGAGGTCAAGAAGACCAAGCGTAGCCGCATACCGCTTGTGAATGTTCGATGGAATAACAAACGCGGACCCGAGTTTACATGGGAACGCGAAGATCAAATGAAGGAGAAATACCCTCATCTGTTCTCTTAGTCTCTATTCTTGTAATCTATTGTCTAGAAGTCAATATAACATTTGCAGCATGTATCAAATAATTGTGTTATTCAATGAATATCGTGTTGCCTTATTATGCTTATAAGTATTCTTTTATTTGCATCCACAAATTTGGCTACTCAGGGCTCATGCTGGGAGCACAAGTCATATCTACTCAATCATATGAATTTTGGGGAAATTTATACATTATTTAAGCCAAAAATTTGTCATTCATTCTTGCATTCATGGAGCATGGTTGTGTGTATGTGTGTGGTGTCGTGTCAAATTTTCTAGCCGCACACAATAGAGCTTATACATTGATACAAGGTGAGCTCGTAATTATAGTCCGGAATATAATTACATCAAGGTCACAGGTGTATACGTGTATAAGCAATATGCTATTGTGTAACTAGAAGTCGTGAACTCAAGGTTCGTGTAGAGAAATATTCGACAAAGGTTGAAGAAGTGGTGGGTTAGCCGCTGGTACACCCTATATATAAACCTCTTCGGCACGAGTTGAATATGTCTGAAGCGAAACCTGGAATTAGGGACTTATAGTTAGCGTGGCAGCTGTGAGACATTGAATTCAAGAATTACCGAGGGTAATATTCGCGGAAGATTGAAGGAGTGGTGGGTTAGCCGCTGGTACACCCTATATATAAACCCCTTCAATCCGAAATGAATATGTCTGATGTAAAGCTTGAGGATGATGCCTTGTAGTGGAAAATAGTGTGTCGTCCTGTGTGTCATTGATCTAATAGGAGTCGAAGGAAACACCCAAGTAAGGTTGAAGGAGTGGTGGGTTAGCCGCTGGTACACCCTATATATAAGCCCCTTCGGCTTGATTTGGGTGGTGCCTGAGACGAATATTAGAAGTGGTGGCGCATAGTGGTCATCATGGGATCATGTAATCTTAATCATCGATGCATCAAGTATACTAAAAAGCTAAATTTCGGGACGAAATTCCCCTAAGTTGGGGAGGATGTAACGCCCTGGAATTTGACTGGTAGACAAAAATCAAGGAATCATCGGAAACTATACACTTTGGGGTTCTGGACGATAAGTTCGGAACCCATATCATTGGAGAAATCTGCTTTTATCATTTGAAATGTTTATTTTATAAAACGACATTTACGCCTGGAAAATATTAATTTTTATGCTTTTGAAAAATAAAATGTTCTTATTTAAAAAAAAAAAAAAAAAAAAAAAGATTTTAAATAATTATTCGGAAAATGGTTTATAAAAGTTTTGCTGAAAAAGTTTTAGTTTGTTTAAAAACTTATGAACTCGACTAGTCTTGACCCGTCGGTAGCCTAAACCCGAACCCGAGTCACCCGAGTATTTAAGCGGAAAATCAAGTATTCTTACACCATCTCTTTCATTTCCACCAACACTTCCCACCCAAACACTCCCATTTCTAGAGAGAGAGTAGTGAGAGAAAGTCATCCAATCTAAGATTCGAGTCCACCAATCTGTTTATCGTTGTTGTCGGTAAGATCTTCTTGAAAATCATACGTTTTTACAACCAAAACCCGCCCCGAATCGAGCAAAAACTCCGACTTTTGTGTCAAGTGTGTTCTTGGTCAAAAACCGTCATTTTTGGTGTCAAAATGCAAGCTTTTGTGTTTAAAAGTACTAGGAATCGATACCCCTTTCAATCCCGAGCATTTCCATGTCAAAAACTTCGATTTTGGGTCAAAAATCTGGAAAATCTGGAAAACCCGTGGGTATCTCCGTCGCCCAGCTTGAAGGAGTCGGATCAGACTCATTCGATCGAACCAGTCGATCGAATCAGTCCAGTCGATCGAACCAGTCGATCGAATCAGTTCATTCGATCGAATGTGTCGATCGAACCAGTCCAGTCGACCGAATAGGAAAGCAACCGAATGGTCTCCAACTCAATCGACCGAATGAGCTTCGTATTCGATCGAACGTCTGTCTATTCGATCGAATGAGTGTCTATTCGATCGAATGTGTTTCTATTCGATCGAATGTGTGTCTATTCGATCGAATGTGTTTCTATTCGATCGAATGTGTTCCTATTCGATCGAATCAGGTCAGAACCAAGCTGTTTCGTCTTTAAAACCTAGTTTTGCTCGAGATCGTGTAAGGCTTACACTCTTAGACTTAAACTGCGTTGTTAACTTATTATGTCCTTGTCTAGACTTAGAGGATCGACGTTTGACAGCACCCGACCGCCCTAGCAACCACACCTAGTCAACAAGGTGAGTTCATAGCCCCCATTTTTCTTTTAAAGCCTTTCAAATCATTGGGGGTGAAAACATGGTAAATGTACACGTTTTGACAAAACACATTTATTCAAACATTACTTATCATAAACACTTGACAAATCTTTTGCAAACAATGAACATTGGGAAAACAAGTAATCATGGCAGGTTACGCGTACCTTAACTTTCTCGGAAGTTGTGTATGCATAATCAAATATTCAGGAGTAAATATGGGAATCACTCAGCGTTTAGGGAACATTGGACGTTTGGAAATCAAAGTCATGTACCCGTTATACTTTATCATGAAAACACATTATTCATTGGTCAGTCTTGTGATCGTGTGAACAGTGGCAATATAGGTCACAATAGTGCATAGGTTTGATCTCCAAGTGGTCGATTGGTAGACAGGCCGTCACTAGATGTGGGATTCTAAAGTGATCGATTTAGAATACACGTGACCTATGGGGTTCTTAAGTGTTCGATTAAGAATCCGAAGGATCTCTTAAGTGTTCGATTAAGGATCCGAAGGATCTCCTAAGTGATCGATTAGGAAATCCAAGAGATACTAAAGTACGCTTTAGAATTCTCTCATGGTACCCAAAGTGATCGATTTGGGTTACCATCAAGGAAATCAAGTAGCATAGTGTGGTCTTGTGTGGGGTCGATGTCAGGTCTTGTGTGATCATTATACATCATTATCATTTTTCATCATGGCATGGTTACATATGATTCTTGGGTATCTTATACATATATCCTTGATACCGTTCCTCCTGCATGCATGGAAACAATAATTGGAATCTTTTTACGAAACTCTTGCAGATTCAGTTGAGATGATAAGCATACCAAGCATAGTAGGATAAGTTGTAGGAGTGGTGGGTTAGCCGATGGTACACCCTATATATAAACCCCTACAACTTAGCCTAGTATGCTTGTGTAGGGCTTATCACTACAGTATTAGTTAACCTATGAATTCACTCATCTACTTTTTGTAGTTGACGTTTTATTACATGTTTTCAGGAAATGAAGCAGGAAGTAGCTAATAGCTGATAGAGGCCTTAGAGAGATGAAGGCTAGGCTAGGAGTTGTTTGGAAACTTGATATTTTGTATTAAAACAATTTGTTTCATGTTACCTGGATGATGTAATATTTGACAGTTTGGTTATGTTTATGCATTTAGACTTTTATACTATTGTGCTCAATCAATCACGACCTAGTCGCCACGCCTCGGTTTTCCGCCATTACGACCGGGGTGTGACATATTTTCAAAGATATTATTTCATATAAACTTGGAATTGATAATTCTTTCAGGCCAATCCATCAAAAAAGAAGAAAATTTGCACCTGAGAGAAATATAATCATTGAAGAAGAAGTTGAAAGACCCTTGAAGGCAAATATGATTAGGGAAGTCCAATATCCCTGATGGTTAGCAAATGTGGTGGTTGTGCAGAAAAAAAATGGCAAATGGAGAGTTTGTGTGGATATCAAAGTCTTGAATAAGGCCTGCCCTAAGGATCCATTCCCTCTGCCACACATAGATTCGATGCTACACGCTACAGCTGGCCACGAAATGCTAACACTTATGGATGCATACTCAGGATTTCAGCAAATCCAAATGGAGCCCTCAATCAAGAAGACACAACCTTCATAACTCCCACAGGTAATTATTGTTATATTGATATGCCCTTTGGACATAGAAATGCAGGTGTAACCTATCAGAGGTTAGTTAACATGATGTTCAAAGAGCAACTGGGGGACACGATGAAAGTTTATATTGATGATATGGTGGTGAAGTCCATGAAAGCTGAGATTACCTCCAGGATCTCAAGACTGCATTTGATATCCTCGATAAATATAACAAGAATATGAATCCTTCAAAGTGTCATTTCGGAGTGAAGGCTGCCAAATTCTTGGGATACATGGTCACCAAAAGGGGAATAGAGGCGAGTCCAGAGCAGATACAAGCTATCCTGAATCTGAAATCCCCAACATCTATCAAGTATGTTCAAAGGCTAACTGGCAGGATAGTAGCGCTCAACAGATTCATATCCACATCCTTAGAAAAGTGCAAAGAATTTTATGATATCCTGAGGAAAAATAAGAAGTTCGAGTGGACCAGTAAGCATGAGGAAGCTTTAATATCCTTAAAAGCTTATCTTTCTTCTGCTCCTCTGTTGGTAAAACCCGAGGAAGGTGAACCTATATCTCTATATCTATATGTATCAAATAATGTTGTAAGTGCAGTTTTAGCCAAGGATCACGAAGGTCAACTGCATCCCATCTATTATGTAAGTAAAAGTCTTTTGGATGCTGAAGCCAGGTATTCTTATCTTGAGAAATTAATTTTAGCACTTATTATGGCATCTACTATACTTAGACACTATTTTGAAACTCACCCTATATGTGTTAAAACTAATTACCCTATTAAGTATGTTTTGAGAAAACTAGAAATGTCAGGTAGGATGGCAAAATGGGCTATGAAGCTAAGTGCATATGATATAACATATTGAACTTAGAACTGCCATCAAATCCCAGGAATTAGCAGACTTTGTGGCTGATTTCACTAGTGAACTTAAAGAAGAAGCAGACTTGGAAGTCCAACAACTTGAAGAAACCAAAGATAAGTGGACTCTATACACTGATGGTACTTCTAATGTTAGAGGAATAGGTCTCGGAATCCAGCTGAAATCACCACAGGGGGACATTATACCTCAATCCATATCCTGCGGATTTCAAGCCACAAATAATGAGTCAAAATATGAAGCTTTGATAGCAGGATTACAACTAGCAATTGACATGAAAATCAGGTTTATTCAAGTACATGTTGATTCATTATTATTAACTAATCATTTTAAAGGTTCATATACTGTTAGAGGAGAAAAACTAATGAAATATTTAGAGCTAGTAAAAAAACTAGCAAAGTGTTTCGAAATGTTTGATATTTCACAGGTGCCTAGAGAAGAGAATGTTGAAGCAGATGCCCTAGCATATTTAGCTTCATCCTTCAGGATGTCGGAAGGTGTCAAGATTCCTATCATACATATTCTGAGTCCCGCAATAGGAGAGCAAGGTGTCAACGAAATATCAGACGATGATGAAGATATGGGAGTCAAAAATCCTGAAGATAATGAAAATTCTTGGATTATCCCAATCAGAAGATATATTCAGGATGGAGTTATCCCCAAGGATGAAAACCCAAGGGCTTTTCGCACAAAGGTAATCCCATATACTATAATGAGTGATATATTATACAGAAAATCTCTTGCAGGACCATATCTTAGGTGTTTGGAGAAGGCAGAAGCTCAAGAAGTTCTTCAGGATATCCATGAAGGAGACTGTGGGAATCACACTGGGGGCAGGGCACTATTCTCCAAAATCCTGATGACAGGATACTTCTGGCCAACGATGAAGAGGGATGCTATGAATTATTCTCATAAATGTGATGCATGCTAGAGACATAGCAACATTTTGCACCAACCAGCAGAACCCTTGTATCCTATTATATCCCCTTGGCCTTTCATGAAGTGGGGTATGAATATTGTGGGGAAACTACCAAGAGCTCAAGGAGGAAAAGTCTTTATGCTGGCTATGACGGATTATTTCTCAAAGTGGATTGAATCAGAAGCTTTTGTTCAAGTCAGAGAGAAAGAAGTTATCTCATTCATCAAGTGCAATATTCTGACAAGATTTGGAATCCCGGCAGAGATAGTATGTGACAATGGCTCGCAGTTCATTGGCAAGAGAACCACCAACTTCTGTGCCAGTTGGGGAATTAAGATGATCACCTCAACACCTGTCCATCCTCAGGCTAATGGTCAGGCCAAGTCAAGCAACAAAATCATTATCAGTAACCTAAAGAAAAAGTTGGGGTCTAAGAAAGGAAAGTGGGTCGAGGAACTACCTTTTGTTCTTTGGGCAGATAGGACCACTTCAAATAATGCTACTGTTCAGACTCCTTTCTCATTAGTTTTTGGAGCTGAAGAAGTTATCCCGACGGAGATGGTTATCCCTACAGCTAGAGTTAGTCATCAGAATCTTGAAGATAATACTCAAAGTCTACTTGAAGATCTAGATGCAGTAGAAAAACTTAGGGATTTAGCGAAGATCAGAATGGCCTCTTATCAGCAAAAAAATAGCAAAGTCCTACAACAAGAATATCAGGGTTCGTAGATTTCAAGAAGGGGATTTGGTTCTCCGAAAAGCTTTTCAGAATACTACAAATCCTACGGATGGAAAGCTTGCAACAAAGTGGGAAGGTCCTTACTTGATTGACTTGGAGGCAGGAAATGGGGCATACAGATTGTCTACTCTGGATGGTGACTTATTACCAAGGGCTTGGAACGCAATCCACCTCAAAAAAATTTTATGTAAGACTTCTATCCCGAAGATAATTGATATCCTGAGAAATTTAACAGTGATGTTAAACAACTAAGGTATGTATTCAAATCTACATTTTTATTCATTTTCAATATTATTATTCTTTTATCATGTTACTGACTTAAGCATCGGAGGGGTGTTAGCAAGGCTAACACCCACCCCTCACCTAGATTTGAGTGTTTTGTAGCCTGAAGACATGTGGTATCCCCACATGGAATGAAGTTAATCTGGGCCTTGTCGCCAGTCTATTTGGGCCTTGTCGCCAGCTTCTAAGGGCCTTGCCGCCAGTTAAGGTATTATTCAATGCCTTCTAAGGTTTAAGGGGTTTTCACCTCTTCTCAAGATCGCCTGTAGCGCACGTTTATTCGGCCGTAGTTCGAGAGACGGGGCCAGCACATGAAATATAGTGACTTGTTACCTCGTTATCCTCAATTATTGGTTTGAATATCAAGTTTATGGTAGACGTACCATTTCCTAAGGTTTAAGGGGTTTTCACCTCTTCTAAGGGCCTTGTCTCAAGTTTATTATTCCTAAGGTTTATGGGGTTTTCACCTCTTCTAAGGGCCTTGTCTCCAGTTTATTCCTAAGGTTTAAGGGGTTTTCACCTCTTCTAAGGGCCTTGTCGCCAGTTTGTTTAGGCCTTGTCGCCAGTTTGTTTGGGCCTTGTCGCCAGTTTGTTTAGGCCTTGTTGCCAGTTTGTTTAGGTCTTGTCGCCAGTTTGTTTAGGCCTTGTCGCCAGAATTTCTGAAATTATTTTCAGGATAATGTTAATATTGAAGGTCTATCAGTATATCCTTATGATTGGAGGAACATCCTGAAAGGTAATCTTATTACGAGGATGAAGTGGTCTATACATTATCAGAGTTAGTTGCTATATGATTCTGGTATGATTTCTTATATTTCATATTACTTGCCCTATTTATAAGATGAATTTTATGACTTAGTGTTGGTTTATTGAATTAGACCTAATTTGTTAAGAAACTTCACCTAGATTTTTACATCCTAATGAAATCAATCTCTTTTTTCTGAGGATTTAGTAACGTAAACAAAGATAAAATACCAACATGAGTCATAAAAAGTTGTTATACTAATAACATAGTGCAGGAAAAAGTGATCCAGGTTTCGCTCAAAACAGAGCCCATCCACCTGAACCATCAGATTGTTCAAAAACAGAAAATAAAAGTTAGTTTGGGCTTCATCCTGAACCAGGATCCCTCCACCCAAACCATTATCCTATGCATATTATATTATCCATACACAACCAAAATAAAAATTGTTCAAACAACCATCAGAAACACATTAAAACAACCTGGAAACCAGGTTCAAACCTTGTCACCTTCACCATGATCACCCTCCTTCTTCTCCGACTCCGTCACCTCACTAGCCTTAGTTTCCTTCATCTCCTCACTAGCACCTGTCTTCTTAATCACCTCAGAGGTACCTGCTACATCAGTTTCTTCAACCTTCTCACCCCTCAGCATCTTCAGCTTCTTCCTCCAAGCCGCAGAATTCTAGGAATCCATCACATAGCCCTTCGCTTGAACCTCCTATGACATCTTGAGCATTGACTCCAGGATACTGGTGGCTGCATATTTCTTGGCCTCTTCAATAAACTCAGTCTTCTCCAACTCAAATGAAGTTCTGAGGTCCACAATCTCTTTGTCCTTCTTTTTGAGAAGCTTGTTCTTTATGTCAGCAACATGTAGAAGATCGGCAATCTTTACCTCGGCCTCTTTCAGAGCCAATTTTGCGTCTTGGGATCTCTGATGGTAACCTTCAGTTTTCTGTTATCCCCAAATTAACATATGTTTTCCTGCAGATTACTATTTTCAGGATAAACAAAGATACTTACTGTTCCAAGAAAGTTGGCGAGAGCTTGCAACTTCTCTACAGCATCGGTAGTGCTCATGTCGGCAAAGGGCTCAGTTTCAGCTAAAGTGGTGGCCTTTCTTTTCTTCTGGGCAGCGCTCTTTTGACGAGTTGTTGGAACCCTTACTTTCGGAGAGAGGGTCTTGGAGTGTTCCTGTTTCACCACGGTCCGGTCCTCGATGAGATCGTCCAGGTCAACTAAGCTAAAGGAAGACTTTGGCTTCGGCATCTCTACACAATGATTTATCAAGTTATTCTCAAGAAAGTGAAATCCTAAGTATTTTATGAAATACCCAAGATACTTACCAGAAGACATGCTTTCAAGAGACTTCGCAGCGGTCACGCTTGTTTCCCCTGTTTCTTCTTCTAACCAGAATTCCCTATCTTCTGCTGGAATTTTGAACAACGCCTTGAGCCTTCGATTCGTATCTTTCCTGTACCTTATTATATCCTCAAACACAACTGCAAAAAAGAAGCCATATTAATACAAACTGTTTTCAAAAATAAATTCTATCCTAAGAATTTCCTACCCTTGTGAACCCATTTAACCGGCAAGTTTACTTCATCGGGAATAGATTCATGGCGAACGAAAAAGAATTTTTTTATTCCAATCGTGATCGCTACCGGACACTTTGGGAACCATGTAAAGGTGGCTGGATTTGGATTGAAGGCAATAGCGGTGAGATCCGTGTGTACGGAGGTTATAGGTTGCGGCTATCTCAGGGACACCTATGGACAGTTCGTGGGTTCTATTCAGGCGGTCTACTGTAGACAGGAATCTCCACACCATTGGCATGATTTGAGAGTAAGAGAGCCCGGTAATGTCGAAGAACTCCTTAACGAGCGGAGAAAATGGATACGAAAGGCCGATCAAGAAGGGATAATAAAAGAAGCTAACCCAGGTTTTGGAAGAAAAGTCAGCTTTGGATTTGGGGTCGAAAGGTCTGATAACAGCATTGGTAGGTAATAAGCCAGAATCTTTGAGAAATCGAATATCGAGGTCGTTGAAAAAACACTAATCCTCATCAGCGGCGGGGATGTGACCCTGATCGACAAAATCCTCAGAGGTTGCGAAAGAGTAAGGATTGAGCAATCGGGGGGGGGTTCTTTTTCTCATTATGGTTCGAATAAAAAAAAGCTTCAGAAATTTAAGAAGATGAAAAGGAAAGAGACTGACCTGGATATCAAGCGAAGGAGAGAGTATTGTGATTTAGAAATGTGGACATGGATTAATTATAACCTAAAAGGACGGTTTTATGGTTTCCTCAATTCGCATGCCGCCCTTTCAAATCGCAGAGATATTATTGATTTTAAAATTCAAAATTTTTACAGCTGTCACGCGCTAACTGTAAAAATTAGGGGCAATTGTTGGGAGTAGATTTTTTATCCTCGGGATTGATCACGATTTAAGGATTACGACCTATCCTGCCGATGCAAATATTCTGAGGATTATATTTGACTAATTCAATTGTCCTTTACTATTTTTGATTGTTTTGCAGATAAGATCACGTGTCTAATATGCTAATATGGACGTGGGTTTAGAACGGCTACTGCTGAAACTTCGTCAAACTTGAATGTGGGCAGCAACGAATAGTGGAGGACTAAGTCTAGGGTTTATCCCGGATTTCTCAGAATTTCTGTTGTAACTTTTTATTTATATAATCGAGCTGATATGATCATTAGAAACACACACTTCGCTGGTTTAGCTACTAGCATTCATTGTAACACTTAGCATCCGATTTACTATCAGCTCCACCACTTGTAACCACATTTTTGTTATTAATAAAATTGATGGTGATAGTTTTCACCGTCCGGGGGTTTTTTGTGCCGGAGATTCTCACAATCAAGGGCTTTTTCCCTTGTAATCAAATCGTTATGTTCACTCATTTTACCATCAAGCACTTTACCTCACGTACTAATTTGATCAAAAGTTACTTTGTTAATTTTTGACCAAAACATATATATATATATATATATATATATATATATATATATATATATATATATATATATATATATATATATATATATATATATATATATATAATAGATAGATAGATTTATGAAACTTGATTTCTGGATAATATATGGGAAGAAAATTATTTAAATCATGATAGTCAAAGTTTGTACATAATGATTATTTGTTTGCTTAGACCATCCGTAGTGGTGGGTTTATGGTGTCATAATGCCTGGGAACACCGCCCCTCTAGGCATTATGGATGGCTTTTTGAACAAGGCGTTTCCTAAATAACACGCGTTTTGAGGG
This sequence comes from Bidens hawaiensis, assembly GCF_021521415.1. Taxonomy (NCBI): domain Eukaryota; kingdom Viridiplantae; phylum Streptophyta; class Magnoliopsida; order Asterales; family Asteraceae; genus Bidens; species Bidens hawaiensis. The sequence goes on from NW_027494457.1 coordinate 188,605, forward strand.
TTTATGTTATTTTAATTTAGTTTCATATTTAAAAATATAATGAATTGTTATTTAAAAAACTATAAAAGTGAATGGACGCCACGTGACACATAACGTCTAGTGATGGGGCATTATGACTACACCCTCTTTTTATAAAAAATCGTAACTCTGACTGGATGCCGCGTGACGCATAACGCCTAAAGATAGGGCATTATGACTACACATTGTCTCAAAACTACACACGTGTTCTCTACATGCCAGATTTTATTTTTCTCTTTCAATTTTACTTTATTTTAATTAGCTTTTCTACTTTTCTAATTGATAAAAATATGCATAGATCAATCCATTCTAGATGGACATGATAAGCAAAGTTTTAAAAAATTAATGACTGATTACACAAAATATTGATTTTTGTTGAATTTTCATACAATCAGTTTTACGATGTTCATACATGAATTTTTAAAACAATTTAAAAGTTAAAATTCTTAACCATTCATTCTTATGGATTTATAAGAGAAAAACGTTTAAATCATTTAAATTCATGCAGTTACTGAAAAGTTTAGTTTTAAAATAACAAAAGTTAATAAAACTAAGCTTTAATATCATGTTTTAGAATATTAATCGTTTTATAGAAACATAAAACATGGTTTTGATTTTTGGAAGAAAAGCTTTGGCAATTTTGTGTATAATGAAGATTTTTTTGTTGTTATTTCAATACAATTAAGAATGGTGTGTTTTTAATAAATCAAGTTATATTTGTTAACTATTATGGTATTAAAAGAAGATATGATTTACTAATTAGAGTAAATAGAAAGTAATAATACATCTTTCGAAATCAAATTTAACATTCCCTTGATTATTAGTAATGGTTTCCTTTATTTGTTTTTTTTTACTTTTTTTGCAACCTTTTATTTATAAGTTTGATCATCATTTAGTTAATTATTAGAAATAGCGTATAACATATACTTTGAGTTTGATCATCAAATTTATTTATAAGTTTGACCATCATCAGAGTCACTACAACAAATCAGATGATGTGGTGTAAAACCCACTTGTTTTTCTAATAGTTGTTATTTTATTTTATGCTTAAACGTTAACGAATATCATTCATTCTTGCATGAATTTACACTTTTGTGTATTTAATAGATCCCATGTTGAAAAGAGCGAGAAAACGAGTTAAATGGAGAAAGAATCAGCTAAAACAGAGCTCGGATGAAGCCGGCACGCGCGTACGAAGATAAACGAGCTGGAAGTCGAAAAACATCATAAAATGGCATGGCCGAGCTACGTGACCATGTCATACCATTCAAGAAGCATGTGGTGGATTCCAACATGTCCCAAGGCTGCCAAGAACAGCCAGAAATCATAAAAACGACTGTTTTGTCTTCTAGCGGGCTTTGTGGGCTTGTTTTAACCTTTTTATATTAGGAATGGGTGTTTAATGATATATTTAAAAACCCTAAACCCTATGAACAATTTTGAATCACCATTCCATCAGCCACCACACCTGCTCTATACAAAATACCAAGAAGGAGGAGCTTCCGGATCGGAGTTTCATCTATCGGTTGTCGGTTTTGCTTGTTTTAACGTTTGTGAGTTCGTGTTTGATTTTTAGACTTTGAAACAAGTTCCATTCAGTTTGTAAGGGCAATTTGATAAAATGGGTAAACGGAAATATTTTGTGGGTAAAGCGTTTTGTCTGTGGAAAATAAGTAATGAAAGGTCGGGCCATACTCAAGCCTCAATTCTTGGTATGAAATGTGAAAATCTTGTAAATTTTAAGTTTGAATACGTTATCATATGATGCTTGGGTAGGTTTAACATTAGAGTATGCCAAGTAGCCGGTGATATATATCTTAAATGGTTTAGTTTTAGTGTTTTACACTTCATTGGCGTATGGTTTTATAACCTTAATTCTTGTATTGATGGGATGCCTTGGGTCCGGAGACCATGGGTCTGTATGCAGTCTATTCATCTGGGTATTCACAATTCCTAAGTGGGTTTGTGAATATTTAAAATAAAGCTATAAAAGAGCAAACCCGTAGTTTTATGCCACATAAGTCAATAAACATGATCACTACGTATAAAAAGTACAAATACACTACTGACTTGATCATCCACGTTGTGACATTCGTCAATTTCGGGTCACTTTTGTTATGTAAACCCAACCCGTTTGTAACCCGAACATTTCAAATATATAAAATATTGGATCTTGTCATTTAAAATATATAAAATATATAAAATATTGTTTTTTTTTATATTATGCATTGTTTGACCATTTAAACATACCCATTTTTATGCAAACCATAAAAGAATCTTTATACCCAACCCTTCACTCTTCCCTATATATACACACCCATCTTCTTCATTTTACTCTTGCTACATCTCCAAAAAACTCTCTCAAACTCCATAGATTCAAGGTTGTTATTTCTTATGTATTTTTTGAAGTTTTGACTTCTCAAGTCAAACTAACTATAGTCTTTCATTCTAACTTGTTCATCTAACATTACTAACTCTTGAATATGGTGGTACAACATATATATAATACACACCCCTTGTTTCCTTTATTTGTTTACTTCACCGACTTTGGTTGGTTAAGTTTCGAATGTCATAAGGCAAGGCTTCATGGAGGACTTCGTGTTCTTGATATATATTTACACACACATAACTTATTATACATATCACTTATGACTAACTTCTAACCCTTTAGTTTGTTCATCTTATTTACAAGTTCCATGGTGTGGGTTTGTATAAGACTAACCTCGGTTTAACCGAAACTAGTCCAAACCGAAAACCGAACTTTTGTTTACTAGTTTTGTTAAAATAGTTGTTTAAACATGTTTATTGCTAGATTTGAGTTTCAAAAATCATTTTTACAAGTTCTTTGATATTAAGCATATGGAATCCATCTATGAACTCGTTGGGAGATGGAAACCGAACTAAACCGAAACTTTTGCTTAAAAGACTTGTAGTTAACTTTTTTTGTTGTAAAATTTAAGTTTTCTTCATTTATAAACCAATATACAAGTTCTATGATATTTGGGCATGTAGAAACCATCTATGAACTATTTGTGAGATGGAGACCGAACTATACCGACTTTTACTCGCTTAAGACACACAAGTGTGTTTTTAGTTATCAAGACTTGTATATTTCTTTAAAAAAATAGTTTACAAACTGATTTTAATTATTTTTCTTAAGTACTTGGAATAGTTGGATCCAACATGATCTCATAACATAGTTTGGACCGACAAAACCGAACACTCGCTTAACGTGCGTTGTTAGTTCTAAACAATAGATCTACGTACTTGGTTAAGTGTTAGTATGTTTTAATGAGTTATCTCATAACAATTAATATTTTGGAAAGTTGACTTTGAGTTCGACCATTTGTCAAGACCCGAACCGACAACCCGAACACTCGTTAAAAACCCGTTTTAGTATCTTTAGCCTAATGGAACTTGCATTTTAGCATTTTCCCCACCTTATTACTTAACATTGGTTAAGTAAATATTAAGGTTAGATACTTTAACCCGGTTTTGAGCAAATTTACATTTTTTAAAAGGGTTATTATTATAAATTCTTAAATAGTTACATTTTAAACCTTGAACTTTAATTGATTAGTTTTTGCAACAATTATTTTATTAAAGATCTTCAAGACAACCTTTCTAAATCCAAGACTTTCTTTTATTTAGGCTTCATATGTTAAACTCGTCGTTCCGGCAAATCTCCAAATAATCAATCTTTCAAGTTTATTACTTGAACGTAAGTAACTTCATACCCCGTTTTCTATCTTTTATTTTGGGGGTGACATTTCAACTTATCTAAACTAAATGTTTTATACTTGGGGTCTTAAACCACAAACGTTGTTGTATACCTTACTTGAATAATTGCTCGATTTGGTGCTCTATGCTTATTTGACTATGTGTTTATCGCTTTTGGATGGTGGAACTATAAATCTTAGACCATTTGGCAACCCCTCATGGCAAGGTGTCGTTAACGTAATGCAATTAACGATAACTATAAAATCCTAAACTATTTGGCAACCCCTTATAGTTGGGTGTCGCTAACTTGTTAGCGATAACTATTTATTCAAGTTTATAGCTATTATTTATGGTTTTGTATACTAGTTTTGTGTCTTTTCATACTATATATCTATTGTTCAAACTTATGAATTGCTCACCAACCTTTGTGTTGATAAACTTTATTTTATGAAATGTTACAGGTTTGCATCTAGGTTGATTATGGAGTTCGGTGAAGAAAACATCACAAATACCGTTAGGATATTAGCAAAAATGAACAATATTTGATTTGTTATATTTTGTTATATATTGTTGTATTTGAGTTATGAATATTTGGTTATGTGACATTTTCGATGTTGTGAAATGAAATGAGTTTGTTAAATATTGTCGCTTTAAATAGTGTCATGCGCTTATGAGCAATCGTTGCACCCCGGCATGTTCCGCCGCCTTTGGTCAGGGTGTGACACACGTTGTTAGCCATGTGGGGTTCCCTTGCTCGCGTCTCATTTGCATTAAGAAACGGACCACAAGGGACACGCTACATGTAAACCCTACAGATGAAATTTTGCATGCTCACCTACGATGATGGTTTGGGGTATTGCTTGATAACGGGGGTATGTCATGTTGTGGGGAACACTAGCTATTAATTAGTTATACCTTAATTGTTTCTAACGGTTGCTTGGTAGACTTTGATGCTTAAGCTTAGGTGGATAAACAATACCCTTGATCGTCTTAACTATTCATATAAGAAAATAGAATAAAGCTTTAAATCTGCTAATTTTGAGGTTAAATTCAAGTTGGGGTGGTCTGGTCCGGTAAAAGCTGAAAATAATCGGGTCTTAATTGTGTAAACCACTGAGTAATATAATTTTTGGATCTTATTTGTCCCGGTAAAGAATAAGGCATGGGTTTAAGAGGACAACAATATCGGCAATCGCAGTTTTTACGTTTATCTGAGCGTTAAAATAACCTATATCTTTTTAAAACATATTTTCCGATAATGATTCCTTTGTAAATAGCTTTTTCAGGGACGAAAAAGGTTTAAGTGTGGGGATGTTTGATGTGGTGTAAAACCCACATGTTTTCCTAATAGTTTTTATGTTATTTTGTGCTTAAACGTTAACGAATATCATTCGTTCGTGCGTGAATTTACACTTTTGTGTATGTGATAGGTCCCATGTTGAAGAGAGCGAGAAAACGAGTTAAATGGAGAAAGAATCAGCTAAAACGGAGCTCGGGTGAAGCCGGTACGCCCGTATGAAGATAAACGAGCTGGAAGTAAAAAAACATCAGAAAATGGCATGTCCGAGCTACGTGACCAGGTCATACCATTCAATCAGCATGTGGTGGATTCCAACATGTCCCAAGGCTGCCAAGAACAACCAAAAATCATAAAAACGACTGTTTTGTCTTCTAGCGGGCTTTGTGGGCTTGTTTTAACCTGTTTTATATTAGGAAGGGGTGTTTAATGATATATTTAAAAACCCTAAACCCTATGAATGATTTTTAATCACCATTCCATCAGCCACCACACCTACTATATACAAAATACCAAGAGGAGGAGCTTCCGGATCGGACTTTCATCAACCGGTTGTCAGTTTGCTTGTTTTAACGTTTGTGAGTTCGTTTTGAGTTTTAGACTTTGAAACAAGTTCCAATCAGTTTGTAACGGATACTTTGAGCTTAATTATGATTATTAACTGCTGTTCATTCATTATGGTAGGCTAAACTTGTTTGGATCGCCTAGGTTCGATGTTAACGGTTTAAATTAACTAGTTTAGGGTGCTTAACACGTGGTTGATTGTTTTTCTACTGTAAAGTTCATATTTTGTGATATTATTCCGTTTATACCTGCTGCCATAGATGTATCTTAGGTTGCATGTGCCCCATGTGGTTGATTATTGCATGAATTAGTTTCGTGTAGGCATTAATTGCATGTTTCGGTTAATACCTTGTGTGTTGATTGATTGTGGTAGGCATACCATTAGGGTTTGTGCTTCTTGGATAATTAAAGTCAGTAGGTTCGCCACGTTTGAGTTGGACCAAAATCTTAGGTGTCGGCTTATCTTGCTGGTTTAGTTGATTTGGTTAGTCGTTGCGAGACCACGTGCGGTTTGCCAGCTGTTGACTAGGTTAGTTTGTAAGCTGAGTTATTTTGTCTTTAGTATTGAATTACCCCTCTTCTCCTAGGTTTGTAATTAGCTAGAGCCTTAGTGAGATCTGTGATTTAGACATGGACCAAGTGATGAGTCATTAGGGTACGTAGATAAACAGCCACGAATTAAAAGCTATCTAGACGTTGTTAGGGTATTCTGGTAAAACTGACCGTAAGGACCCAGTTTTCTTGACCTCACCTGTGTTAGCTCATCTTTAGAACCATGGTTTCGACCACATGTTAGCACCCGTGTCGTCTTATAGCCGTTAAGTCATCCTACCTAGGTGATTCGTTTTCTTATTATCGTTAGTTTCGTTAAGTTTCACCGTTAGTTAAGCTAAGTTAGTTTAGTTAGTTTAAATAATTAAGATAAATAAATATATTATTTAGGCAGGACTTTGAGTAGGGTTAGTAATCTGAGCCACCACACGTGTCTTTGTGTTCGATAGTCGGACTTCCTCAGTGTTTACTACATACGATCGGTACACTTGCCGGTTGTGTGAACTTAAGTTAGGATAATTCGTTTTAATTTAAAGCTTAGTTGTGAGTTGTAGTTTTCATAGGTACATTTTCGCACATCATCAGATCTATCCCGACAATTATTTTTGAACTTTTCCTGACAACATGTAGTTGGTATAACTCTAAAATTTCTCTCCCGACTATATATAGTCGGGAAAAGTATCATCGTAATAGCATTGTACCGAAAAAAAACATAAAATCTTTCCCCACTACATGTGTATGTATGTATGTATGTATGTATGTATGTAACCATCAAGGGCGGATCAATATAAAAAGTGGGCGGTTCCACAGAACCACCTGAGTTTCGAAATAATAGTGTATGATATATAGAAAATATTAGAGGGAACCACCTTATAAATTAGGAAGGAACCATCTTGTTAACAAAATCGTAAGCTGTTGGTTTCGTAAACTGAAGGTCACGGGTTTGATTCTCTGTAGCAGCGATTCTTTACAACTTTTTTTTTTGTTTTAAATTCAGTCTTATAACAATTAGGGTTTTATAAAACATAAAGTAACACAACGCCTGCCTCTCTCACTCTCCTCACTTCATACTCACGCACTCACTCAAAGCACACCACTACCCGACCACCGTTGTTGCTTTTCTTTTCCGGTCGACCACACACCACCGTTGTTGCTTTTCTCCTTCCTCCTGCCTTGCTATTCTTCCTTGAATTCTCCCACTGTGAAGATAAGTTTAAATTCTTTTGTTAAATGTTTAATTGTTCTTGATGTTGTTAATTGTTAAGTTATTTGTCAAATTTTAGTTTTAATTTGTTAGTTTTATTTTGTTTTAGTTTGTTAGTTTTAATTTGTTAGTTTTCTAACTTGTTAGTTTGTAATCGTTGATAAATGAACTGATATACATACAAAATAATATAGAATCCGATTACATGCTTCGGCTAGAAGCATTGTTGAATAATCATTGGCTTTTTGTGGTTATTATAAGGACTATTGTATTTCTATTATGTGTTTTTTAATTTCTAATGCGTGACTTTTCTATTATTTAATCGTATTTTTATTATGTAATGAACTTTGTCAGAACCATCGAACCGACCCGAACCTCGAACCGACCCGGAATTTTTAGTACCCGACTCTATGAAATTGAAGCATCTAAAGTAGTGCACCACCTGAAAAAATTTCATGGATCCGCCACTGGTAGCCATCTCTATGTATGTATGTATGTATGTAACCATCTCTATGTATGTATGTTTGTTTGTAACCATCTCTATGTATGTATGTATGTATGTATGTATGTATGTAACAATCTCTATGCATGCATGCATGCATGCATGTTTGTATGTATGTATGTATATTTGTATATGTTTGTATGTATGTAACCATCTCTATGTATGTATGTATGTATGTATGTATGTATATGTTTGTATGTATTTAACCATCTGTATGTATGTATGTATGTATGTATGTATGTATGTAACCATGTGTGTATTTATCTAACCATCATTATATTTATTATAAGGACAAAATAATAATTAAAAAAAAAAGAAATCATTTATCCCGACGACATATCGTCGGGATCTGGTAGTTAGTTTTTTTATTATTTATTTCTTATTTAACATGTTTTTAAAGAATGGGGAAAATAAAATATAAAGATTCTATCCTGACAACATGTCGTCGGATTAGGTAGTTACTATTTTATATTTGTTTCTAATCAAAGATGATTTTAAAAAAAAGAAAAAAAATAAAATATAAAGATTCTATCCCAACAACATGTCGTTGGGATTGGGTAGTTACTTTTTTATTATTTTATTCTAATTTAAGATAATTTTAAAGAACAGGGAAAATAAAATATAAATACTTTATCCCGACAACATGTCGTTGGGATTGGGTAGTTAATTTTTTATTATTTGATTTTAATTAAGATGATTTTAAAAAAAAGGAAAAATAAAATATAAACACTCTATCCCGACAACATGTCGTTGGGATTGGGTAGTTAATTTTTTATTATTTGATTTTAATTAAGATGATTTTAAAAAAAGGAAAAATAAAATATAGACACTCTATCCCGACAACATGTCGTCGGCAGAAGTATCGAGTCAAAAGTTGGTTTAGTCAAAGTTGGTCTCCCGTATTAACAATTGACACGTGTAATGAAATTTGGGATTTTCTATCCCGATAACATGTCGTCAGGATAAAGTTAGCTATACAGCAACATCATGTTGTCGGGATAGGTTTCGTCGCAAAAAGACCAATTTCTTGTAGTGAGTAATTCAATAATTATACTTTTAAGATAGTTATATACTTATATTATTATATATTATATTTTGCAACTTGGTGTTCACTCTCTTATTTACTGTTCATTGATTCTACGCTTCATTTTGCTGTACATATGGCATGTTTTGTTGTAAAATATTCATTACATTGGTTGTAGTATACGTGTGAGGGTTTATTAGACGTGTTTTCTTTTTACTTTCTTCTCTCTTCTTTTATCAAACACATGCCCATTTTAGATTTCATTACCCATCTCAATCTTAATCTCCTCTCTCTCTCTCTCTCTCTCTCTCTCTCTCCTCCACTAAAGAAGAGACCACACAACTTGAGAGATTTGATGGCCAATTTCCGGCGACTGAACTATGTCCATTACTTTTATTACATAGGGAGAGTAAAGGAGAGAAATGGAGTTGTTGCCCCATTGTTTCCGGCGGTTTTCCGGCCACCGTTGTCGGCTTCTATTTGGAACCCCTTGGTGGCGGTGGTGGTCCGATGGTATTTAATTTAGTGGGACAGACAGTCGGAAGGGGTTGTGGTGTGGTGTCTTAGGTTCCATTTCCGGCCGTCAATGGCGGCGCAGACCTAGAATGGTGGATAGGGTTTGCGACATAAAACCCTATATTGTCCCTAACGTTAAGTGAGGTGGGGTGGGGTGTGGGGGGGGGGGGGTTGGGACCTATTATGTTTGTTGGGCATTGGTTATTTGGTAATTACATTGAATGTGAGTGTTGTTGGATTGAGGCCTAATGTCTGGTCTTGCCTGCTTTCTATCTTTGTATTTCACCCTTCAAGGCATGGGTGATTGTTGTAAACTGTGGTGTATTGTTGTTGATGTTTATTGCTATGTTGACTTTGTCAACGTGTGATTTTGGACATGTGGTTTTATAATGTTTCTGATGTCAGTTGTTAGTGTTTGATTTATGTCTAATGGTAGTTGTTGCCTGCAACTTTGTTGCTGTTCTTTTGGTTGGTTGACATGGGTTGTTTACGCGACCCTGTTCGGTTCAGATGGTACAACTAACAAACCAAAAGGTGCAAACTACATTGCAGAAAATATTTTAAAAACATAAGTTGTGTTTGTGATGCTATGATTTGTGACTGAGCACCAAGTCTTTTGTATTATTAAACAAAGTCGGTTGTGGTTTTGTAAATAATAGTGGCAATGATATTGTGATGAGCCCTGTGTTGGAATCCTCTCTCGAGTTTATGCCTAATTTTATCTTCATTTTGATAGTCTGTGATTATATGGATCTCTGAATGCGTTGTATTGTATGCAGCCATGGCAGAAACACCTAAGTTTGTTGTATCTTGGCAGGCCATTAATTATGATAATTAATGTATATCTTACCCTCACGAGTGATGACTAAGAATCCAAGAAACTTGACTTATGAACGTGTGAAAATGCCTATCCGTTAAAACTTCTTTTATTTGTGGCTAGCGGGCTCCATAAAATCGGTTGCAACAGTTACATTCGTTAATTGTCGTTTATATTTATCATTATTGCCCCTTAGCCACAACTATTGGTTGACTAGCGAGTTGTACATGGTCTTTGGTTATGATGATATTCCAGTTTATGGCAACCTGTTTTGCAGCCGTATACTGGACCTGAGCCACCTCCAACAGTTTAGAAGGTGTTCAAGGTTGCTATGATGATGGTTTGAAACCAATCTGAGCACATCCGATGTCGGTCCGCCGTGGCTTCTTTGTTACGAGCTTTATTTGTTTGTACTATATGGAAGCTTGGTTGTACTTTAGTGGTATGATGATGGTTTCGCTCTGATGACGCTCCGTTATTTGGAATGGCACCGTATGTTGCAATCTTAACGAAGATCTGAGCCTTCGTTTTGTACCGCTGATTTATTTGTATTTATTTATGATATGATGATGGTTTAAAAATGAACTTAATTCCTTCATATAAAACTTATATTTTGTCATCTTTGATGATGGTTTCTGTTATAACAGAGAGTACTCGGCTTATATGCTATTGAGTGTTACATTGGTCACAGTGCTGAACAAGGTGAAAACGTATGTATACCTTAAAGATTTGTTGAATCTTGCCACCCGAGCTGTCCTTGCTTAATATGTCTCCACGTAGTCAACTTGAAGCCAACGAGAAGGCTATAACATCCAGGTTAGTTTTGATTTAATGGTATATCAGTTGATTGTATGGTGTTTGATGGTATATTAGTTTATGGGTATTTTTTGTAATTTGTTGTCTATAAGTTTCTAGAGATCCAATATAAAATTGAGGCCTTTCAACAAAATAGATCATATTGAAGTTCTATAAATCAGTGTAATAATTGTATGCCAATAAGATTCATATCAAGTTGAATCCATTTAAAACATAACGCCCTACTAAGGTTCAAATTCCCTGGTTACAGCATATGCTTCAGGAGCTGAGAAAGCATCTTGATATGTTTCTAATAAAAGTTTGAATGATTTAAATTTGCAGGATGCCAACATATCCAGGAATGTAAGCATTGACGTGGGCTTGGGTCTTATGGAAATAACAACTCTAGGGGTGTGGGATTACATGTCTATGGAATTTGTGTTTTTCCTTTATAATGGAAACGGTCACAAAATGTCACATTAGGTTAGGAAAATGTCACTCTTTGTTTTGACTTTACTTTGTTGTTAGTAGGTATGGTAGAATCTTTACTTTGGAAAATGTCCCAAGAAGGGTCCGTAAATCAGTTTTTGTTGTAATTTTTTTTTAATCTTATGAAAGCACTGATTTGAATAGGTTAACACTTATTTGATTTTTTTGGATGCAAACATGCAAAATTGAAGCTTCGATCACCAAAAACTTAGCTTCGACTATGGTTTCACAACCCCCGCAACGCGGGGGGTCGTAATACTAGTTGATATTAAGTAAGAAAAGATCCGCATGATATTTGAATATGGGTTTAGATGCTTGTCTATTTATCTTAATATATGAATTCTTACCCTAAGCGAGTTTTTATATAATATGAAATTAATATAAAAGTTTATTATTATTAGAATGCATTTGCATGTCACTAAAGAAACACGTGCCTTATTTTCAAGTGATTTAGTATTGAATGTTAAACTATTATTATTGCTTTTATTAAATAGTGATTGTTAGCCATTCTGAATCTAGATTTTTCATGCTTATAGATTGCTCGTGTGTTATATGTTGTTTAAGTATAAGAGTTTGTGGATACCTCCAGGAATTGCAGAGTTTAATGTTGTGTTATGTCATCAAATATAGCAAATACAATAGCAAGGTGATGTTATATTAACACTTTTGTGAAGTTAAAAATATCCTTTGGTAAGACACCTCAAGTGTCATATATCTCATTGTTGGTTTAGAGAAATTTCATAAGATTTAACTCTCACATATTACATGACTTGGTTGTGTAATTATTTCTCAACATTTGTTATGTGATGAGAAAATTGTTATAATATAAACTTGAATAGCACAAATTTTATTTGTGATATTTCAAATATGCTACTGAAGTAAGAATATTATTTAGAAAATATAATAGTTTTGAAATGACTTCATAACCATGTGTTCATGGAACTTGTCTGGTTTTTACTTCATTCCTTGAAGTGAATGTGATTATGTGTTGATCTTTTTTATCATGAACATAATTGAGAAAATTATATTAATTGATGGTCCTGTTAATATTGAGAACGACCATCATAATTAAAAGTATTCATGCAAATAATGATATGGGCCACTAAAAGTGGTAAAGGGTTTGATCATATATGAGAAAAAAAAATATAAATATATAAAAGGTTATGTAACATGATAGTTTAAAATAATTTTACATTGTTCTCTTGTACGTTACTGTTTTGTATTAAAGAAGCATAATACATATACGATCATAAATCTGAAGTTTATGGATCATGATTATCTAATCGCGTGACCAGTTAGACCACACCGAGTCAATTATGTGAAATATGTTGAAGAACCAAAAGATTCTTTGTGATAATTGAACATGAAAAGTTTTCTCTCTAAGTGTAATTATTTATTACCATCTAACGTTGGGTGCGAATTACGCCCTGCTTGCGGCGCGCGCATATAATGTATATATGTGTGAACCCTTGAGTGGGCAAAAGTAAAATTGCACTAATTTTGACGTTATTTTACTAATCACGTGAAAATAACGTTAAAAGTGGCGGAAGGTTAATCAGGCATCATGTGGTGGCGTTGATAGCTGAAAGACAAGGGCACATGCACCAATCAGCCGGTGTCCCGATGATTGAGTGTTATGTGCCTTATGTCCAAGGCTTGATGCAAAACTACTATCGAGCCGGGGGTCTCACCGGAAGCAGCCTCTCTATCCCTATGGGATAGAGGTAAGGCTGTCTACATCTTACCCTCCTCAGACCCTACCATAGCATTGCTATTGGTGTGATATACTGAGTACGATGATGATAACGTTGGGTGCGAATCCCTAAAAGTTCTGGAAGTGACATAGGGTATACATCTTAAAATGATATCGTTTAGTGTTACAAAATCGATGCATCGTCTAGACGTTTATCAAATTCACAACTAGAAGTTTGTGTGATACGTGACTTAGCTAATGAGATAGCATGCGCATTATTCCAGATTATAATATTTGTTTTTGTAATAAGGATAAGGATGGATGATTATTGAAATAAGTGTTCATACACGAATTGTGTTTGTTGATGCAATCATTAAACAACTACAACTTATAACAAAGCTATGACCATGAGAGAAATAGTTAATATTTGTATTTAAGTAAATATGATTTAGCATGTCTTAAAAGTAATTCACATCACACCAACAAGTTATAACGTTTACTCCCCATTATAGTTGGTTTTGGTCATGACCAAATATTTCCCATCAAGGATTTTTATTGTGTAATGTATATATTGAAATTGATCCAACGCAACACACAAAGATGGGATCTCAAAGGAGGTTGGGATTTATATTCAACATAAAACTGTTACTAAATACTTAAGAGCTATGTATGAAAGATATACTTATGGCTCATTGATTTTCACTTTAAGTGAACTAAAATTCCCAACGCTAGGGAAGACTAAAATTAGTTGGAAAAATAAATAAGTAGGAATGAATTATCATGAATTATCATTAATCCTCAAAGTTAAACATGTGAAAAAAGTTCAAAAGATAATTCATTTACAAAGATTATTGAATCAGTTACCAGATGTGTTCACTGTTCTAAACAAAGTGACTAAGTCACATATACCAACTGCTAATGCTCCAATTAATATTAGTGTCAAAGATGGACAAGCACATAATGGTGATGAGTCTATGGCACACCTAAAGCGTGATAGACCAATTGATTCCAAAGGTAAAATTTCCTCAAAAATTTATGCAAGTATTAAAGATGGATAAGTCGAGGTATAGTAAAAAGATCTCTTGATAGGCATTAGACATGATAGTTTTCTAAGAACCTCAGATACCTAAAAACAAAGAGCTTTCAGTAAATTATATTTTATCATGTCTACAAGATATATGGAATCGAAATAAGTCGACATCATTATATTTTTTACATATATAATTAGCGCTTGAAATAATGATGATGAAGATCAAGATTTAATATCTGCCTATGAATAAAGCATATAAATGATTGGCCAAAATTGAAAGACGCAAGTCAGGCAGAGTTGAAATTCTCATAAGAATTGGAAAGTTTCGGATCAGCAGTCTATACAACTAAAGTTGTAATATATGTTGGATAGAAACGGGTCTTTTATGCAAATAATATGAAAATCAAATTAAGTGAGATAAGGAAAATATGATGACATGAGAATTTTTCAAAGACCTACGATTGATTATGAGTATATGTGTTCTCCAGTGGTGGATACAATGACTTTCCATTACCCTAATAGTCTGGTATTGCAAATTGAGAATTGATCTGCGTCTAATAAGTATAATGAATCAGTTAATATTGAAAATTTACAAGAAAGTCTATGAAGGATTTATAGTATCAAATTGTGTAAAGTAAGTTCTCGAGAACACAGTGATTGTTGTGCATAGAGTTGTATTTGAATACGCTACAATTATTGAAGATGTTGGAAATTAATGAAACTCCTGAAGAGTTTTCTAAGGTAGTTTAATCCTTGAAAGGTTAATTGAAACACCTTAATGATGTAATTCTTTATGTATCTATAAGCATACATAGAAAATAATGTACATGATGAGTGCAATATTTCAATATACAAAGAAATTGTACAATATGGATTTTTGATATGCGATACAAAAATTGATGTGTTAAATGAGCAAGTTTATGCAGCATAAATCCTTGAAAAGTGAATGCACATGCATAATTGTCAAGATGAAAAAAAGTCCACGATGGATTGGGAAATGCATATACTTATGCTTATTATGTATGGGCTAAAAATAGTCGGATTTAGTGTGATACAAATTAAGAGATATTTTGATAAAAGAGAGAGATAAGTTGGATATAATTAGCCATATTTTTATTAAAATTTCGTTCTTAAAAGTTCACTATACAGTTTACTGTGATTATGTACACATCATCGAGAGAAACTGCCAAGCTTTTAGAGAGAGAATTTTTGAAAGACCTTGACACTTATGATTATTACTCGACTGCAGTTTTAAGTATATGTGTATTTATATGTTTATAAATCCATTAAAGTTATCTAGAAAATGTTGAGACATTTTACCATGAATAAATCTAGCCCTTTGTGTATGTTAAAGGTTGTCCAACATTGCACACTATATCATTTCTTCTCAACCAATGAAATATTATTTGTTCGGAAGTACCATAATTAAATGCATATGTGCATTAACATGCCCTCTAGTTATACATTATTTTTATGTTCTTTATTTACATAGCATGTGTCTAACCAGGAGACATCAGCATGGGTTAACACGTATATTTCAGGTATGAAAGATATGTGTTATATTTTACTAACCCATGAAAACAAGTTTTGTTAGTCTTGTTGGTGCAGAGAAACACAACAAAGTCATGGATATATGTTTACGAGATAAGGTAATGAAGTTTTCATGTGAAGATCATGCAACATTTTTCAACTTAAGGATTATAATATCAAAGGACCAAGACGTAAAAGATGACTACAAAAGTTTTGGGCAACTTTCAAAGAAGATTCTTACTTACCATTTTAAAGGATACATAAATCAGGAGGGAGACAATACACGCTACACTCTTTTTTCCTTAGCTATAGTTTTGTCCCAATGGGTTTTCCTAGCAAGGTTTTTAATGAGACAGCATCCCGATGCTTATGAAGTTGATAACCAAGGGGGAGTGTTATGAATAATAATTATTATGGTTATCAATACCTAAAATAGATTTAGCTTAATTTTCCAAGGTTTCCCATCCATATATAGTATTCATGTATCTCATTGTATTCTACACACATGATTATAAATTGGAAGTGGCTCAATGGTAGAACACTCACTTTACTAGTGAGAGGTAGGGGGTTCAAACCTCACTATCACCAATTTATATGGGAGATATGAGGGATGACCCTGGCTTGCTAGGGTTCGAGTCCTGATCTCATCCGATTTTACCGGCTCCTCGTCGTCCAGCCGTTTGGCGAACGTGGGGGTCAGGTTTTATCCGGGGAATCCCTCAATAGGTGGACCGCTAGGGGCTCCGTCCGTGCGGACTCGTGGCCGGCTTGGGCTACCTTTAGCCAATGAGGGCCGCGTACGGAGTATCCTACGTTACTTAGTTGGTCGTTCCAAAAAAAGAAAATTCTGCACACATGATTAATGAAATCTCTCCCATTCTTCCTATATGTCTTTCTCATATTATTTTGCTATTAGGCTAGTTTCGAAACATGGTTTTTATTTTTGAGCCAAGTTTATATACACCATCAAAATCCAAAAAATAATCAATTTGTCTTAGATGGGTCTGGGTCGATTTCAGGTCGACCCGTGAATATGTTTACTTAAACATGCAAGTCTATCCGTGAATACGTTTACCCAAATAAAATAGATTAATAGCACCCCGCCACCGTGCACAAGTCGAATAAGTAGTTATATTTTAAAACCAAAATCCTAAGACCCTAGACACGACTAAATAACCAAACCCGAACCTTCGTCACCCAATTATTTGACACAATCTAGCTAATAACCTAGCTAACCCGTATCACAACCTTATTCATCGGATAAGAAAGCTCACTTTATTAATTGTTTTTAATAATTCTTTTAACTCGTATTAACCTTAATCTCAAGAACTAAACCGAAAACCTAACGATGAACAACCTAGAATGATCCTATCAAAACTAAGATCTGAACCAAAATACTTTGATCAACAAAACCAACCAAGAATCACCAATAAATAATCAACAAAAGCACACCAATATCTAACTATATTATTAAAATAATAGAGTTTAAGTTAACATGGCCTTTTCCTATTTGTCTATTCCTAACTTTTCCATTTTTATCTACCACTTCTCTATTTTTCATTTGAATAAAATTATTTTAAAATAAATTAAAATACTATACAACTCATTTCTATTAAATGATTATTAATTTCTATTAATTAATTTATAGTATTCTCCATTCAAACCAAATTAAATGTGTTAAAATCAAAAAAATCTAACTATACTATTAAAATAATAGAGTTTAAGTTAACATGGCCTCTTCCTATTTGTCTATTCTTAACTTTTCCATTTTTATCTACCACTTCTCTATTTTTCATTTGAATAAAATAATTCTAAAATAAATTAAAATACTGTACAACTCATTTCTATTAAATGATTATTAATTTCTATTAATTAATTTATAGTATTCTCCATTCAAACCAAATTATATGTGTTAAAAAAACATTAAAACTCAATTACTATATTTCCTAATTTACTTTCATATTTCAAGCTATTTCAAAATACTTAATTTTATGATGTAAATAAATTACATTTATACCTTCTTTTTTATTCAATCATCCAAAAACTCAAACATCTACTACTTATGTATATATACTCTGACCTCACATAATAATTCTCACACCATCATACCGGATTTAGCAAAATCGTATTTGTTTCTTTATAAGGTATATTTTTTTGGTCGTGCTTATATAATTCATTTTTTATAATTGTTTGGTTCAAACTATAATTATTCAAAAACTAATAGTTGGTATGATAGTTTTATAAAACTTTCGTTCAAATTGAAGATAAGGTAGTTTTTTTGCAGTTGTAATATGTTTTACAATGACTATTAACAAAAGTCAAGATCAATCTCTAGCAAAAATAAGATGGAGAAGATGTTAATGACCAAGTGCATAACTTTGCAGGAGGAAAATAAATATATTGTTTGCATATGGACAAGATTTAGGGAAAATCTATTAAACTCATTTCCAAATAATACTGTAAAAAAAGAAAGCTCTATTTCTATAATATATTAAACTATTTTCTAGCCAAGATCATTGTACAATTTGATTTTGTATTCTCAATATATCATATGTTGGAGACATTTGTCTTCGTGGATATAAAGATTATTAATATAGATCAATAACTAAAACCAATATTTTAAGATTTATACATACTATTGGGCTTAATGAGAACTACTAAATATTTAAGAACCACTAAAAATTATTTTATTCTCATTTTGTATGAATTAAAAGATGAATACATTATTAGTATATTATTAATGGAAAATAAAATACGTCACTATATCGAATGATTGGCACATCCGGATTGTTATTAGCAGCCATATGGATATGTAGTTAGGCATGCCAAAATGTATTATTGTGCAAGTTCGAGTGATGATTTAGAACATGTTTGAGCTAATATGGGTTATTAGCATCTTGAGTTCAAGTCATAACAAGTTCAAGTCAATATTAGAGTGTATATAAGTTATGGCTCTATGAATCGTTAAGCAAGTCATATAAGCCAATTGATGTTTTTAAGTGTTTAGTTATTAGCTATTAAAAAAACCAATTTATTCCTTTTTATATTAATCTTTGACAATAACGAAATGCTACAAATTAAAGTATAAACCTTGTATACAAGGAAGTATTTAGGGAGTTGTAAATACTAAATTTATGATACTTTTGTTAAATAAATAGTTAAATTGTATAGACTTTTGATCGTGTTTATTTTAAATTACACTTCAATTAGTTCTTCCTACATCTTGTCAAAGTGAAATGTGCTTAAACTATAAAAAAAACACGAAGCTCATAGTTGGATGCCAATCCTTACATGTTGAAGAGATAAAATAATTTGCGAATTAACTATTGGATATAGGTGAAGGGAATGTTGGGAGGGTCCAATGACGACGAATGAATGTACAAATTCCCGATGATCTTCTAATTTACAATTCGTTATATCCAATATATGATTTAATAGACTTTGTCTATCCTTCGATTTTAGACAAGTTCAATTAACTTACTTTCAAGAACATGCAATATTGTCGGTTAAAATTATATGTGTTTATTAGACGATTTTTATATTTCCACCCGTGGCGCCCACGAGTCAATAGCCTAGTTAAATTAATAATAAAACATAATCCTGTAAATATTCAGATTCAATCAACACCAAAGTTAAGGTAAACAAAACATATATCTAGTTCATCAACCTAAGCAACTAAAAAATAATTAGCTACTTATAACAAAGAACGAAGCAAAAACAATAAACATTAGCGTTCATAGAATGAAAATTAATTATGCTACTAGCTTGCGTGTCTGCTTAATATATATATATATATATATATATATATATATATAAGGTATTGGATCATTTCAGAAGTTTTTTTACAGCGAGAAGTGAAGGTGTAACTCCATTAATCCCTAATTTCACTCCCTTTCTTATATGTAGGTGCGTTGTGTAGGTGCATATGTATGTGTGTAGGTACGTATGTTTGTATATGTGTATGTACGTTTATATGTGTGTAGGTACATAGGTTTGAATGTGGATCGGTACATTTATATGATTTTTGGTTGGTTTGAATGTGTAATTAAGACATAAATACAACCAACCTACATATATGTATGTAACATCATATGAAATGGAGTGAAATTAGTGATTAATGGAGTTATACATTCACTTCTCGCTGTAATATCACTTCTCGCAAAATCCATCCCATATATATATATATATATATATATATATATATATATATATATATATATTTCCTTTTCATCCGATGGGTAGCCTCCTTGTGCGTGGTCCCAACTTGCGCTCCAATCCCTTTGACTTCCCTGTGTCTTCAAATTTTTGAACAATAGCCGCAAACACCAAGCCTCCCCTTCTCTCGTTGACCTCGTCTCTTTTATAAACTATCCCTTAGACCATGTGTAGTCAAAGCTATCTACACTTAGGTGTTTTGTGACACGTGACGGTCCAATCAGCGTTGGAAAGTTTTGTAAAACGTGGTGTAGCTGTAAGCATATAATTCTCATGGCAATCACTACCCATCTCTCACAAAACGCCACCCTTCAAAGTTATGTACATTTCAGTTAAATCAATCTCATGCTTCAATCCATGGCAACATCTTTAATAGCTTCAAATAATTCTCATTTATGTCTCATAATCTGTTTATATAAACATTAAACCTACGAAATAAAAAATTAACAAATAAATAAACGAACAAATAAATAGAAATAGTATACTTATTACATGCATCCCATAAGTAAGTAATAGGCAATTGGGCGTGAATAAAATGCATGGATCAAATAAAAGTACAAAAAAGTAAATTGATCAATAGTTCGTTTTGATGATTTGATCAATAGTTCCTACTCGGTATCTTTTATCTTCAAATTTGACTTGTTTTGTACTTTACGTTTCTAAATGTTACAATGTTTGTTCTTTAGCGCTAACTAAGTTAGTTTTCTTCGTTAAGTACTGGCATGTGCCTTGCATAAAATACTTATTTATAATTTCACCCAACCCACCTCTCGCCTCCCATTAATCTTCCGTTTCCACCAAACTCTCCAGCAGCCGGCGAGCCACCACTACCGCCGTCTTCTCCGACAAAGAAAACCACTTCCACTCCCATCAGAAACCACCACAAACATCTTCACAAAATCTAACCTTTAATACCTTACCACCAACACCTACCTTTCCATCTTTGAACACCAAATCAATAATCCATTAATCCCCAATTTCGAACTTCAATTTAGGTCATAATTTGTAATCTTGAGAACCTTTTCCAAAGGCCATCTCCTTCACTACCAAGCCCCACCGCCGCTGCCACCTGACCTCTCTCTCTTTCATCCACCACCACCACCATCACCATGATATAACCACTACAACCTACCAACCACTACTAACATCAACTACCACAGCCACCACCGGAAGCACCGCCACCAACCGACCTACTGCCTCCGGGCCTAGTACCGAAGAACCCAAAATGCTCAAATCACCATTAGTTCCTCTCAATTCGCTGATTATAGCACACAAATCTCCCCTAAAATGAACAGATCCGGAGATCCGATGGTCTTTGTATTGTTGATTAAAGCCTCAAGTCTGATGAACACATTGTTGGGAACAAATCTCCCCAACGAACGGTTTGATGTTCATCCATCCAGATCCATGAAAAACATGGAAATTAGATTGTATGTTTGATAATCAAATCCTTCAAGCTTTACCCTGAGGATTTTGATGATACTTTGTATAGGATAAGTGTCCCTAAAGCAAATTCATAAAAGAATGTTGATTTGGACAAATTATGGTCTAAGGTTGCTGAAAAGAAAACTGAATATTCATTTGCTGAAAAGGTAACCAATGATGAATTTGAAGAAGAAAATGAACAAAATGACAAACTTGATCAGCCACAAGATCAAGATCAACAAGCTGATAGACAATCAACTTTTGAAACTCTGTTTCAAACATTGAACATTGAAAGTGATCTATCTTCAACATCACAATAGAATGTTTAAGAAGATGTTGATTTGAACCAAACAACATCATATATGATCATTGAAGGACCTGATATTAATGATTCAAATCTTGATTCTACAATTTCTTCATATCAAATCTTAATTCTACAACTTCTTGATTCTATAATTTCTTCAAGTATATATATATATATATATATATATATATATATATATATAGGGTAAGGATCCTAAGAGAACCCTTTGCAAATTGAGAACTTTGAGAACCATTTTGGACCACTAAAAACACCTTTAAAAAAATATTTAAAAAAAATCATAAAACAAAAAATAACAAAAATTTTTATAAAGTAAAAAAACCTAAATTCTTATATTTCATTCCGGTTTCATAAAAAAACGTCTTATTATACACATATGTATAATTTTATTTAATCTTTAGTTACGTAACATACACATATGTACAGTATCATTTATCTTAAATTATACATATGTGTATAAAAAACATGTAAATGTACATATATGTATATATTATACATATGTGTATATAATTTAGCTAAACCGAGTTTTTTTAATGAAACCGGGATGTTAAAATAAGAATTTTGGTTTTTTTACTTTTTCATTTTTGTGTTTTTATTTTATTTTTTTTTATTTTTGGGTTTTTTGTGGTTTAAAATGGTTCTCATAGTTATCAATTTCAAAAAAGTTCTCTTATGATCGTGATCCTATATATATTTATATACATTTGTAGAAAGAAATCATCCTGCTGAAAACATAATTGGTGATCTTCATGAAAGAATTACAAGAAGTGCATCTGAATATGCAAACATTTGTTTGTACTCCTGCTTTCTATCCCAAATTGAACCAAAGAACATTGTTCAAGCATTGAAAGACAATAGCTAGGTGGAAGCAATGCAAGAGAAGTTGGCTCAATTCAGAAATCTGCAAGTTTGGGAACTTGTAGATAAGCCAAGAGGAAAGTTGCAATAGGCACCAAATGGGTCTTCAGAAATAAAAAAGGATGAAAGAGGCATTGTAATGAAGAACAAAGCAAGACTTGTTGCAATAGCTTACAAGAAGAAGGAATAGCTTTTAAAGAAGTATTTTCTCCAGTGGCAAGGCTAGAAGCAATAAGAATCTTCTTAGCCCATGTTGCTTCCAAGAACATCAGAGTATTTCAATTGGATGTTAAATCTTCTTTCTTAAATAGAAAAATAGAAGAGGAGGTAACCTCTAGGTTTTGAGGATCCTGAGTATCCTAATAGAGTTTACAAACTGAACAAGGCTTTATATGGACTACATAAAGCTCCAAGATCTTGGTATGATGAGCTGTCAAATCACCTACTTGTGAATGGTTTTCATAAGGGAGCCTTTGATAAGACCCTCTTCTACAAGAAAAGATGAAGAGATTTACTTCTGGTTCAAGTTTATGTTGAAGATATCATCTTTGGATCAACAAATGAACATATGTGTTTGGAGTTTGAGGAAGTGATGAAGTCTAAGTATTGCATGAGCTCAATGGGAGAAATGAATTTCTTTCTAGGATTGCAAGTTCAATAAAAGAAGGATGGTATATTCATTATTCAATCAAAGTATGTGCAAGACATTTTGAACTGTAACATCCTGAAATATTCAAGAATAATATTTTGTATATTATTTATCTATGATGGAAAGGTTACTTAATTTAGTAGAGACTTAATAAAATAATGGAGATGAAAGAATAAGTAGGCTTTAGATGGAATTAATTATGGACCAAAAAGGAAAGATGAGTCTTAGTTTCATGGGCTTAAGGGAGTATAAATACCCCTTAAACCCTAATCCTTTCCATTTATATCTCTACACCATAGCCTACACCTTTATAAACACACACAAACACTATTCTCTAACCCGAGTCAAGATCCGAAGCCGAAAACTCGAGATTTATTGGTGCTAGAACGTTGAGACGAACCAAGACAACATCAAGGCTTAACCGTGTTCGTAAACCGACTCGTTTAAGGTACGTTTATAACGGGATCTTGTTCATTTAGGTTTGTATTCGTTTAATAATCCTAGATCTGAGTTTATGAGATAAAAAAGAATCCAACGAAAGAAACCTCACTGAAACTGATTAACATTTAATGGGTTAATTGTGTATAAAGAACCCGTATGTATGTATGAACAAACCGCACCCTACAAACATGAATATATGGATGAATGAAGGGTTAGGGTTTGTAGGTGCTGCATAGACGATACCAATGAAACCTAAATCATGATATTTCGTTAAGAAACGAAGGTTTAATTGCAGATCTGGTATGAGTTGACTCATCTGTGTTCATAACGATTTTGACTTTGACCTCAGGGTCAAAGTCTGGATAATACTGGTGTGATTCGTTAAGGTAAAGTAACGAATTAATTAGCCAATTCGTTCTGGCAAGATAATGAATCAGTTCACCAATTCGTTATGGCAAGATAACGAATTAGTTCGCCCATTCGTTATGCCCAGATAACGAATCCGCTCACCCAATTTGTTATGTTTAGATAAAAAATCAAGCCATGATCAGATAACGAATCGTAATGACAAACCAGAATAACAAATCAGTTAGCGAATCAGAAAGATAGCGAGTTAAGCTAACGAATCAGGACATCGAAGCGGAAAACGAATTAGAATGTGATCTGATAACGAATTATAGTGTGATCTAATAACGAATTAGAGTTTGATCTGATAACGAATTAGAGTGTGATCTGATAACGACTTAGAGTGTGATCTGATAACGACTTAGAGTGTGATCTGATAACGAACTAGACTTAATTCGTCATAGCAAATGAGATGGCGAATTAGATAATAATTTAAAATCCTAATGGAAAATGTGATAAGACAGTTAATAGAAATAAAATGTGACAAGAAAGCTCGACCCCAGCCAGGGGCTCTGCCCCTTGGACCCTGCTAGGGGTTGCCGCCCCTAGAACCCTGCTGCCAGGGGCGCTGCCCCCAGACCCCCGTTCGTTGAGGGTAATAATTAAACTAGAAACGCGATATAGAAAGTGATAGTAATCATTACGCGTAATTGTTATACAGTTAGCCGTGCACAGCCAAAGAAAGGAATAACCATTAACGGAAGAAGTAACCAAGTTCAGGTGAGTTTCTAGCCCCTTTCCTTGTTATGTTTTCGGGGCTGTGTGCATACTCGATGTGATAGTTAATACACTTACGTTAAATGGTAAGTGTATGCCATGTATGATATATGTGATAGTTAATACACTTACCTTAAGTGGTAAGTGTATGCTTTGTATAATTCATGTATGATGGTTGCTTGACGGTGTGTGAACGATCTTTGGATATTGCATGTACCGCCAGATGGTAGTTAAAGATATGATTGATATATATGATGTATGAATGATGTATGTATGTTATGTTGGTAGTACGTGAACGATCTTTGGATATTGCATGTACTGCCAGGTTATAAATAAAGATATGAATATTGAAAGTAATGTAAGAATGATTGCTTGTCGATACGTGAATGATCTTCGGATATTGCATCTATTGCCAAGAATAGTGATTGTATGGAAAGCGTAGTGTTCCTTTAATGGAAAGCATAGTGTTCCTTTATATGGATATTAAATAATAAATTATGTATAGAGTTCCCTCCCCGGATAATATATATGGTGTTCCTTGAATGGAAAGCGTAGTGTTGCTTTATTGGAAAGCATAATGTTCCTTTAATGGAAAGCATAGTGTTCCTTTAATGGAAAGCAAAGGGTTCCTTCTATGGAAATATATAGGATGTTCCTTCTATGGAAGTATATAGAGTGTCCCTCTATGGAGAATATATACAGAGTGTCCTTCTATGAAGAATATATAGCACGGGCAATAGTAATAGTTCTTTTAATAGATATTATGTGACGTTCCTCGTATAGATAATTGTACAAGGTTAAGATATTAGTATGTATCTTTGGATATGTATGTATATGATTATAAATGTACGTATGGTATGATGTATGATTAACTAGAACTCACTCAGTTTTAGTATGCACGCATGTAATTATGTTTAATGAGCAAGCATGAGGAAGGCACATGGCATGGACTGAACGGCTGGCATTTGAAGATGGAAGAAATGATTTTTTAAATATGATGTTTTATGTTATGGTTTTAAAGAAAATGTCGAATGTTTTTGTATTAAAAGATTTAAGTTAACGTCTCCGCGAAAGTTTTAATTAACTCTGATTTGTAAGAATTGTGTTTATGAGTAAATCCAACGTCAAAAGTGAGGCACCGGTAACGGGGCCTTACATGAACTAGTTCAAATGTCAAGACTTGAAGACTGCTTCTACTCTAATGGACACACATTAGAAGATGATAGATGATAAAAAGGGGGAGCCTGTTGATGAACATGAATATAGAGCTAAGAGGATCTTTGATGTACCCTACTGCTTCAAGACCTGACATTATGTTTTTTGTGTGTGTGTGCAAGATTCCAATCATGTCCAAAAGTGTTTCATATGACTGCTGTCAGGAGGATCTTAAGATATTTTGAAGGAAAACCTGATTTGGGGATATGGTATCCTAAGAACCATGCCTTTGATCTACTGGCATACAATGATAGTGACTATGATAGCTGCAACATGAGTAAGAAGTCTATATCAGATGGATGTCAATTCTTAGGAGACAGGCTAGTGTCATGGCAATGCAAAAAGCAAACAACTGCGTCAATCTCTACTGCTGAAGCTGAGTACATTGCTGCATCTGCCTGCTGTGCACAAGTCGTTTGGATTCAAAATCAACTGCTGGACTATGGTTTGAATTACTTGAACACTCCTATTTTCATTGATAATACTGCTGATTTGTTCATAGTTAAGAACCTAGTCCAACACTCAAAGACCAAGCACATTGAAATCAGACACCATTTCATTAGAGATTGTAGTGAAAATGGTCTAATAGATTTGAGTTGATACTAGTGACAACTTGGCAGAATTATTCACCAAGCCACTAGATTAAACAAGATTTCACTTTCTATTAAAAGCATTAGGCATATGATCAACTCTGATGAAGTCTAATTGATGATGTGTGTATATGTTATTTATTTGCATATATACTTTTACCCTTTTTAAAGTATATTAATATTTAAGTTTAACGTATTTTAACAATTTATTGTTATAATATTATTTATAAGTCTTATATTAAATTTAAATAATGTTTACGGAATTTATCGTTACCGGTATGTTTTATTTTAGTACAAATGTTTTTCGGTTTGGGAATTTATAAAGTTACCACGATATTATATATATTTATTTATATAATTATTTTTATGAGTTTTAACGAGCGGTTCGGGTTTGTAAAAGTTTGGTTTTCGGTTGAAAGGGTTAAAAACGATCTAAAACAATTGTTATTTAACTTGAAAATGATTTTATTTGATTTATGATGATATACAAAGAAAATATATATAATTTATTATGGTTAATAAACATGTTTAAAAAAATATGTAAGAAGATATTGTAGTGACCCAGGTTCAAACCTGGGTCTCCATGACCACAACACCCATACACAACCACTGGACCAAATATGTTTTGTTGTTAAAAGATGGAAGAAAATAAATTATAGACACATGGTCAACTTCATCTTCTTCACCATAACCCTAGGATTTCAATTCTCTTAATCCGTCCCATGTTTGTTTAATTAGGTTAAGGGTTATATTAGACGGATCAAAACAATGAAAATCCATCAAACAATTACCTCGAATGATGCCGGAAAGATGGTGAACGGTGAGTTGGTCAGTAACGAAATGATAAGAACAATTCTAAGATTTAAAACAGTTTCTTTGTGTAGTTTTATGGTTGTAGGAGTGCTAGAAGATGATTAGGGTGTCATTTATAGCTTTAATTAAGACATTTGATGTTAATACGAGTTATTGTAGTCTTGATTATAATCCGTCGGTTTGGGTGATTAAAGGATGCTAATTAGGTTGTAAATGATGAAATTAATCATGTAATAACGTTTAGAATTAGTGGTGATAACGTTTAGTTAGACTAACGGATCAAATCGAGGCTTAGAACGTTGTTTACCATTATCGCCGGAAAAACATCGCTGCCGGCGGGTTCCTTGCCGGAAAAACGTGAAGAAGGAAGGGGGAGGGGCTGGGCTTATATTTTATTATTTTTTAAATGAAATTTACACTTTAAGCCCCTGAACTATCAAAACTTTTATATCTTGTTTTTAAACTTTATGTAACCTTTGAACCTTGAACTTTATAAATATATATAACTAAATAAAAACTTTATATACTTTAATATCTTTGGTTTGTTTACGAATTATACTCTTATAGTTTGAACTTGATTATTTTATAAAGTTTTAAGGCTCAGAGATTCGTTAATTGAACAATACGAAAAGAAAGTAAACGGATATGTACTATAAATCATTGAAAATGATATATATTGATAACTTTCAAAAAACAATACCTTGAAATGACATAACGGGTCGGTTAACGAACATAATAAAAGTACATAAAATATATATTTATATTTATACATATATTTATAAACAAAGCCGAAAATTTAAAACGGGTCGGATTTTCGGGTTTGAAAAGTAACAAATGTTACATAGGTGTCTGTGATGCTTAGGTTTGATTTCAATGACTGTTTATGATATCTTGATAACTGTGTCTACATATGCTTTGAAATGTTGAATATGTATGCTTATATGATATTTTGAGTATGTTGGATAATTTGATATGATGATGTGCATAGGAGAGGATAGACTAAGCATAATTAGTCTTGGTTGATCATTATGTTAGTCTGATTGTTAAACACTTAGGTGATATAAACATAATAAATATGCTAAGATTAATGTGGAGATTCATTGTTAAATATGCATGTTTCAGGATAAATCTCTCCGAATGATACACTAAAAAGTGATTATCCAGTCATACATGAGCCTGTTGGTATTTGGACACTCAAAATGAAATATCTTATGAATATGACAAAGAACAATTTGTGCAAATTGATTATACATCAACCAAAAAGTTGATAAATGTTCAATAGTTTTAAATAAATCAAACATGAGGGTTTAAACTAGAACTACAGATGTGGGGCATCATTATAAGTCCTAAACACCTTGAATGGATGGCTTGTAAGTCCGTATTGCGTGGCATGTAAGTCCAACGTTCAACCTCAACTATTTGAAATGTTTTGAAAAGAAAATTAATTAAGGAAGTTTAAATTTTGTCATAAAACTATTTTGACCATATATCAGGGGGTTGAAGTCAAAATGGGGTGATCTGGAGAAAGCCAAATAAGCTTTGAGATGAGATATGGAACATCATAGTGCAATAAGTGTTATCCATTTTTGTATTATGCACTTAATTGAACTTTAAGAATATCATCAAAGTAATGAAATTCATGGTAAGTCAAATACCTGCTATTAACATGCCTATTATGTCATAATAATGTTGAGAATGAATTACTGAAAGGTAACTTAATCAATATGATCCCATGTTGAGATCTTTTCATAAAAGTGAAAAGGGTTTGGAAGGATATAACTGAAATTTGATCTCATTATGCACCATTTGCTCTTAAACTTTGAAATTTAATGAGAAAACTGCTTGATGTGAAGTTTAAGTCGAAAAGTGTTGCATTGTCACCTTGAATGTGTCTGCATATGTTATTTCGAGTAAACTTTTATGTTTTTAAACATTCGAGTAAACTTAGGTGTTTTTGTTTGAAGTTTAACTCATTCAAGCATACTTGTTACTTATTTTCCCTAAAAATGATTATTCATGTATAATCGATAATATTTTCATGATTATGTACTTTCGAGTAAACTTAGTTGTTTAGAAGGTCATCTTCCTCAAGCACACTTGATGAATATGTGATATTAAGTTCTAGATATGCTTTAAATACTTGTTTCAAGTAAACTTGGATGTTAACTGAAATATGTGTTTATCAAGCATACTTCATGATTTTAAATTGAATTTGATCAAACTGAATATTATTCGAGTAATCTTGACTATTTACCTGTTGTTTATCTCTAACGAGTAAACTTGGTATATTTTCAAGCATACTTAATTTAATATTGATTTAATTTAATGGTGTTTATATTTAAATGCTTTGTCTGAAATTGCAAGTGTTTTCAAGTAAACTTTGTTTATCGAGCAAACTACATGCTTAGAGCACACTTGGTTATTTATATAATAATTCAAGTGTTTTCCAAGAGTACTTGCATATTTCAAAACTTTTCAAGCAAGCTTTACTTTTCGAGTACACTGTCTGCTTTGAGTACACTTGTATATTCACATTAATATATCAATTCTTTTTAAGTACACTTTGCACTTTTAAAGTATTTTCGAGTAAACTTTGCTTTGGAGTATTCCTGAATGTATATTTCAAAATATTTGTTAACTTTTTTGCTTGTCTAAGTAAAATCGAGTTAGGTTAGCGTTGATAAGGTATTCGAGTAAGGTTGACATTTAAAAATGTCTCTAAGTTACTATTTTGGGATTTTCTTTAATCATGAGTAAGGTTGCCTATTTGATTAATTATACTTGATTATTTAACTTGTGATTTATTTCTCGAGCAATCTTGTATATTCGAGTAAGCTTCCTTCAATTTATCCACTTAGTTTAATTTTAATTACTTTAAATACTTTAAATACCTGTGCACACTCTAGGACGAGCAAGCTTGAATAATACACTTTATCGTGCAAGCTTTATGCTAGTACATTTAAAATTGGAGTTTTGGCAGTATTCTTATACTCAACAACAAAATTCATTTAAAACCCACTTTCAAATGTGCACAACATACACTATAAAAGGGGGACTTAGAAAAATTTTCATTTCACCTTTTCCAACTTTCTCTTTTGCATTATTGCCAACTTGCTCGTCATCCAGAATCTCAATCGTTTGCTCAAATTCCTAACCTAATTTGGCCATTCATCTAAATCCGACTCGGTAAGCTTCATTTGAATGATTTCCAACGATCATTATACGAATTTAGCATTTCAATATCATGTTTACTGACATCTCTGTTTTCTGTGTAGGTTACTAATTTGTTGAAGAACGGGTTCTTAAAGACTATCCTTCAATTTCTTCTTCAAATATAACTTGATACATGATAAAGTAATGAACTTTAATGACTAACTTTTGTTTTGAATGTATATTTTGTTTGTGATTGTGCAGAAATGGTGTATCCTTTTGAGAAGAAGCACAATATGTGCGTCTTTCTCCAATTAACAGAGGAGAATATGCCAATGGAATTAATGATTCAATGGCTCCTTCGTTCGAATCTTCGCTTCTCTCTTACTGAAAGCCCAATAATATACAGAAATAATATACATAAATTATCACTTGGATTTCTGGAATTCAGCCCAATTGGAGGATGATGTAAATGGAAGAAGAATCGAGGCCACTGTGGCTAGACATGAGATCGAAATTATTGAAAATTTGATACTGGCGAGTCTCCAATTGAACGATGATATGGATGTTCAGTCATCCTTTTCTACCCAGCGATTGTTGAGGATTTTTCAAGAAAAAATGGGGTACCAAGGGAATGTCCAAAAGGGGCAGTTTCAAAAGGGCATGTTCCAGATTTTGTACAGATTTTTTATACACCATATTATACAGGGTTTTACACCAAGGAGTGGTACTTGGACCCTCATGAGCATGGAAATCTCTACTTCTACTGTTGTTATCATATATAACCGGCCATTCAACTTTTCAAAACTTATTTTTGAAGGCCTGGTGGTAAATTCACAAAAGAGGAGGGAAGAGAAATTTTTGATGTATCCCAGATTTTTTCAGATCATCTTCAACATTCTTTACCCTGATCTTTCAACCTTGGGTATCATTCATGTATTGCAAGACCCATATGTTTCCAAAAGAATTGCTAGGTTGGGTGCCACAAGTAACTTTAATTCGGAGGTTGAGTATGATATTCTCCCGTGGTTGATTGATATATGGAGATCATGGATGTGCCAGAGTCACCAAGGGTGACTAGTGATGAAGATGATAGTGATAGTGAGGATGATGATGAGATATATGATGATGATATTGATGTTGGAGGTGATGATCTTGTGGTTGACCATGATGTTGAGAAAGAAGAAGAGATTGTGAATGTCGGTAATATTGTTAATGATGTGATAGCTCAAGTTCAAGGGAGGCAACAACTGATGATATCCTAGTTCCTACACCATCCATCTCACCACAACACCAATCACCACCCAATACCAAACCCAAGACCCATATATTCAATCCCCACCAACTTCACCACAAATCGAAACCCAAACATAAATCCAATCCCATACCCATACCCAAACCCAAACCCAAAATCAACCTGAAATGAACCTTACATACCTGAATACATTCCAGCGCACCTTATAAACCAACCCAATACACCATACCAATCACCAACACATTCCCAAGTATCTGACCAATCACATATAACAACTTTCCAAATCATACATACATATACACCCACAATACAAACCAGAAACTCATTACCACCAACCAATGAAAATATTACTGAAAGCCCAACTCATGACACTCAACAAACCCAAATCCCGATCCATTTCCAATCTCACCAAAACTCACCTTCCCCTAATGCCAGAATGAGATTACTTGATAGACATATGAATGTACTTATTGAAAACTGTGATTTGAGAAGGGAGAATGAGGAATTGAAGAAGAAAAATGCTGACTTGGAATCACAATTGGAACAGGCTTTACTCAGGATTCAAACCCTGGTCAGTGAGGTTGAGAAGACCTTAGCTGCACCAAAACAGGGGGATAATTCACCTGTTAACAATGTTGCTAATGTTGACATTTTAAAATCTTCGGGAGAGATGTATGGCAGTGATGAGGAGGAGAGTGATGATGGAGGTTATGAGGCGGATGTGTCTGAGGAGGTTGTCTAGGATTATAATGTAACTAATAATGATGACATGGTAGTTGATAAAATTATGATGAATGAGGTTGAGAGGGAGGATAATGATAATGAGGCTGATGTTAATGTGAGTGAAGGTGATGAGAATATTGATGAAACTGTTGAGAATATGATAGTTGATGAGGGTGTAAATGATGAAGGAGATAACACTGATCAAAATTAAGATGACTTGGATCTTGATAACTATATGGAGAATTTGAAAATATTGAATCTTTAATTGTGGTTGAAAAAGAAAAGGAGGTGGATGCTAAAATTGATGATCTATTTGAAGAAATAGATAATTTCCCTGAAGACTTCCCACCAACTATGGTGAGGGAAGTAGACCCATCTAGACCTGAAACTATGAATGAATAAAGAAGGAGGATAAAGGGGAAGGCAGTGGCCGAACATGAAGGCCGGTTGCAACCCTTAAAACTTAAAAATGTTCAGTCTAATGATGTCACACCCCGACTAGGGGGCTGGACGTGACGATTGAATACCAACCAAAATACAATGGAAATAAGGTAATAAATGTATATTAAGATACTAGTTCAAGGTTACAATAAAATGTTTTACAAAGCTAGAATTCCAACTACCATCTAATGAGGTGAAAAGGCTCTAGTATCCATGATGGCTTCTTTGGGTTAAGCTCTACGGTTTGACATCAGTCTTCTAAAAGGATCTTCTATCTCCAAGCGAGCCCTTGTCTAAGACTCTAAATCTCCATGTCCAAATAAAAAGTACCCGAACACATGCTTAAAATAATTGGGTCAACTAAAAAGTTGGTGAGTTCATGAGTTTAATTTATAAAACATATATATAAAAATTATCTAGATAGTATGGCGCACATTAAGCAAGTTTACAATTAAACCTGTGTCCACGACTTGTGAACATCTAAAATATATAAACCCCTTACCCATACCCCTTATTGTTATGGGTCAAATTTACTTATGTCTGCCGGCATAAGTTACAAAAGTGTGCCAATATATGTCACAAGGTAACCATTTTATCATTCTGTGGGAGGTCGTCCATGATATAGGCATACTGTGTGCGGGGGTCTTCCCCAGATAGCATTACCCATATATCCCATGGCTCCTAATGGAGTTAATGATTGTGCTACAAAGTCGGGGATTGTTTGTGGCAGCTACATTGGTCTTGATTAATAATACACCAAAAAGTTTACAAACATATATAAGCATGTATCCACCCAAAAATTTAAGAAAAATGGTAGTGCATGAACTCACCTTGGTCTATGCGTATACGTGAAGATAAAAACGCTAGAGAATCTTGTATGCTATACGAGAAATGGCTCCAAATGATAGACATCCCTAAATGCATATAACATGTCACTAAAAGTAATATGCATCATATTATATATGCCCGTGACCTAAGTTGTATATATTAATGCCTTAACTCAGGTTGTTTTGGATTGAGGTGTGAGACTATGTCAAAAATAATAAAGTTTCTTATTTAGTAAGTTAAGGATTTTAGTGTTTCATGTTATAAAATTGAAGTACACGTACCTAGATATCATAAATAATTAAAGTCACATATGTTTTCCGTTATACATTCGGTATATCCAGATTTTTCCAATAATAAACTGTTTGATATTAGAAAGTTCTAATATTAGGTGTTTATGTCTTAATGAGTTAATGTTTCTAAAATGTTGTTAGCTTAATTATTGAATGTATCGTTAATGGTTTTGTTCTACCAATAATAGGTATAATACTTATAATAATTAGTTCGTTTAAGTCCAAACAACGGATCACTTTGTATAAATAGTTTTACTAGCAACTTAATGTATGTCGTTTCGGTTTTGACATAACACCTTTTCATAACCTATTTTACATATGCTTATAAATTCTTATGGATTGATTTGTATACATTTGAAAGAGTACGGTTTTGGGTCAGATAGAAGCTAGTCCCTTAGTATATAGCTTTTGGTGTTAAATTAAGTGTTAGATTTGGTATTAAAATAAATAGTAACTCTAATTATAAATTCTTCCAGGTTATAACAAGTAAAAAAAATACATGTTTTTTTATTGAAAGTATATGGTTTGAAACTGTATGTTTCTAGTTGTCTGTTTGAATGGTGTTAAAGCATAACTATGTAATTAGGATATAGTTTATCATTTTAAAACTTAGGAAAACATTCATATTACTCCCAAGCATAATTTACTGGAAATTATATAATGTTTTTTGTAAAAAGTTGTAAAAACATCTTTTAACCGTAAATAATTTATTATGTGGTTTTAAGAGCGTTAGTTAGGAAACTATTAATCTAAAATTTTCCCTAAATTTCATTTCCGTATGAGTGATAACCTGTAAAAATACAGTCTTTAATATCTTCGGATTTTTAGGCTCGGCCTTGACTTTATTTGCTATTTTACGGCATTCGTACGCTTATATTAATCAGTAAAAATTATAATCACTATAATGCAATACTTGGATCACTTATAGACGCATTTTATGTATAAGTATAGTAGACATAACTTTAGGAAAACTCCATGTCTGAAAATGTTATTGATTGCTATGGTTTCGGGTTTTAACGCTTTTACTCGGTTTTTACGGTGTGGTTGACTCATAAGTCAGATCAAGGTGATTCTTTATGCTAAAACCCATAAAATGTTTTATGTTTACTGTAAAGATTTATTTTTTGTATTTTTAGTAAAAATATTATACAGTTTTACATTTATTGCTTTAGTTACGTGTATAGTGACGGTTTTATGGTTTTAAACGTTTGTGAAACGAATATTCAAACAAAGAATCATTATGAACAGGTTAGTATGGTTATGTCCTCTGGTCTTTTAGTGTTTATTTTTTTTATTTGTATGGATAACTCCGTACCTATATGATGTGCAAAACTCAAAATAAACGAATTTATCGAATGCTTTCAGGTTAAAGTTCGTGTACCTCTTGGCAGAACTGGAACACACGACTCTTATGAGCTTCAAATAGGTAATTGACCTGTGGATTTTGTAGTCCATATTGGACAGAGAATGTAGATTAAAGGTTTGTGAGAACCAGATAATTCAGATGCGGAACCAATGGATTAGGCTGGGTTTTCAGATTACCTTTAGTGTAAATCGATCTAATGGCTTAGCGAGGGGCTGGAATATAATAACTTTCCAAACTCAAGATTTATTATCTCCTGTGAGTTAGTTGGTGAATGATCAGAACTTAAATCAAAGAAATAATCAAAAATACTTGCAATATGTGTCTAGGGATTGTGTTACATATATGTAGGTATGATGGTTTGATCTTGGAACCTGTTTGGGGAATAATATGGACTTGGTTGAGGGTCCAAGGGGCTGTAGTTTCTATGTCAACTTATAAAATTGGTGTGTATGTGTGGTAACAGTATAAGGTGCCTCAGGTCTACCTCATGGCCAAACATAGCAGCAAATGAGAAGGGATAAAAGGACTCCTGGGTTGGATTCAAGGCTGGGTTAAGGTATTATAAGTGGCAAGTGTGTGTGTGTGCGTGTGTGTGCGTGTAGGGATTGAACCCGAACCTTTTGAACGGTTCTTGGCCAAGAATCACAGTAGTACTTCAGGTGCATTAGAAAGTCTTGAGGCATGATTAAAGGCTTGATTAAATGTGATGGCTGCTTGTCCTACACCTTAGTAAATATAAGAGGGCTTCAAGAGTGCTAATTATGGCTTCAAGAGAGCTGGACTAAGAGAGGAAGTGATGGACTTTTGAGATGAGGAAGCAACCAGGAGATTTTATGGAGATTTTATAGAATTGCAAAAAGTCATTATATGGATTATGATTGGCCAAAACATCTGCATCTTGGTTTCACATTGGAATTGAAAAGATATGGAAAGATATTGGAGGATTACTGCAGATGTCGATCTAGGGAAAATTATATCGAAGGAATTACAAGAAAAAAAAAATATTATGCTTCAATCTTTAAAAGATTTAGAGAGATTTTGTAGATATGGTAGGGTTTTTTGGAAAAAATATATTTATGTATAGAGATGGTGAGGACGATTTTTTAAGAGATAGAAAGGGTCATGGTTGAGATTTTATACGATTTTTAACTTACATATACACATAAATACCAAATAATCAACTTAATATATGGTTCATAATGAATATATAATTTATATCATGTGTCGTATGTATGGGATTAATTTGACATAGTGGTTTAGCAAAGATGTAGTTTAGTTTCCTTGGTGATAAGTTTACATATATTAGTTTGAATTAAATATATATTAGTTATGTAAATATTAACTCATAATAACTCTACAAATAATATTTATTATTGTGTGATTATATCTGTATGTAAGCTTATTAGTGGACTAGGTAATTACAACTTCATGGGTCATATATACACGAATTCGTATGGTTGCATCTGGTGTTTAACACATGAAATACATCGGGTTCGATTTGAATGCCTTAGATCAAATTTTATTCATGTTCGAGTTTGTTGGATCATCATTTTAACAGGCTTTGGTATACTTTGTACTAAATTTATCGTTTTTGATGGATACTAGATAATGCTCTAAGGTCATATAGGGTTGTTTTTTATATACTGCAGCATAGCATGGAACACTAAGTTAAATTTAAAATTGTAAAAAAAAATTGTCCCTATAAATGGGGTTGTTACAAGTGATGATGTCTTTTTTGTTGATGAAGCAGCTGAGGAGGCTATTAAAAGACATGATCATATTGTTGGAGAGTGGATGCAGAGGGAAATGATTAACAAATTTGTATCTGATAAAGAAATGGAGGAACAGAGGGTGTTGATGGAGGAGTTTGAATTGATGAAGAAACTAGATGAAGAAAAGGGGGAACTTGACCAAGATGTAATTGAAGGGTTGCTGAGGTTGCAGCAGGCTGAGGAGGCGGACTACTCTCTAGCTATTGTCTTTTATAAATTCAAACAATCTGAAACCTTTGAAGCAAAATCTAAATCCCTTAAGCTTGAACAGACTATTCCCCCTACTACTGATGAGCCTGAAGTTGAAAATCCTGATAAGCAGATGGTGACGGATATTGATGATAAGAAAAACCAAGAAGAGATGGTGAAAAAGGCTAGTGAGATGATGAATCAGAGCCTGTTTGATGAGATGAAGAAGGATGAGAAAATCTAGCTTTCCAATTTGTTAAGATATGTCAGAAGAAGAAAGATTTGGTGTTGACAATATTCCAGAAGAGGCCATGCCTAAAATGCATAAAAAGCCTATTCATGTTGTATCTCTTCAAGTGAAGCCTGATCACTTTGAAAATGAGCCCAAAATCGATGCTTTGATTGATCTGTCTGATGTTAAAGATGAAGAGCCACATGACTCTCCTCATGTGGATATGACTGAGACCCATAGAGAAAATATTCAAACAAGGCTTGATGAATCTAGAAGGTAAGATCCCAGAATAATTAGTCTTATGAATCATGGCTTTGGATTCAGAAACTTGGCATTAATGACTGATGAGGAGTTGGATTCTCTCCTTGAGGAAAAGATATAAGAACTCATAAAGATAAGGGGGAAGAAGAATAAAAACACTCAAATATATCTAGCTTATATTAGGCTTCACAACTTCTCAGACAAACAATTACGCCACATGAGCTTGATGATCTTGAAGGTGTTTACAGATCAACAAAAGAGAGAATTGAAAAGGAAGAGAAGGAAGGATTGAGAAAGAAAGCGCTGATGATAAGATTTAATTTATCAATTGTAAAAATGTATGGAGGAAAGTGCAAATTCTTATCTGATCATGGTATAGGTGTTGAGAAGGTTGAGATAATGAGCAAAAAGCAAGTTGAAGAAAACTTCAAAAAGATCTCAGAGAAAATCAAAACTGATACTGGTGCCATTAAAAGAAAATCAAGACTGATAAGTTTGGCTGAGAAAGAGATGAAGAAGTGGGCATATGAGAAAGCGATCTTGTTGGAAAGGTTGATGACTGCTAGAGGAGAAGGGGAGAAAGTCAAAAATCTAAGTTCTGCTGAAAAATAAAACTTATATGAGTTTGAGTTGGGGAAATACAATGAAGAGTTGAAAACTAAGTCAGAACCAACTCAGGCTCCTCCTCTGATTCAAGTGAAAGAGGAACCTGTTGAAACTAGTACAAAAGTGAACTTTTTGCCTTGGGAAGATGAGAACAGGATCAAAACATTGATAGGATTAATGATGAGCAAGGGAATGGCAGAGAAAGTTTTTGATAATCTTGATAAGACTCAACTCAAAGAATTGTTTTACACTAAAAAGGAACATTAGGAGAGGCTGGAAGAAGACAAAGAAGATTACTATCCTTCCAATGTGGTCCTAGAGGAGAACCAATACAAAGACCAAGATCTCCACCACTGAAAGATTTGACAGAGAAACCATGGAGATGATCACCATCTTAGCCAAAGAAGGGGAGACTATTTAAAGTTGATTATGATGACAAAGGCTCATATTGAGAATCTATTTGAACAAACTGGGCATGTGAGGAGACCTAAACTTAAAAGGAAATACACTCCAAGGGTCTCCACTGTAAGTGTTCCCATCCCAACAACAAGATCTACTCTTCAAAGACAAAAAAGACCACCCTCATATGTGGGCATACCAAAGAAACTATATTTTAATTCGAGGACAAAAACCTTGAATGTGATTATGTCCAATGGTACTTTGAAGAATATTATTTTCAAGGATGAATTTCAAGAATACAATAAGGAACAGCTTGAAGTAATGGCCAGAATGAATCTGTATGATTATCAAGACAGACAACGATTTGCTGGACAACAAGGAATGAACTTTCTAGATATTTGAAAGAACAATCTAGAAAGTGATTTCCATTACTAAATAAGAAGAGAAAGTTGGAGATCTCTCACTTTGAAAGAACTAAAAGGCAGAGGAAGATGAATGAAATCATGATGATTGAAGCATCTTACAAACAGACAAAAAGATACTCAAACCCTCTAGCCAACATGAGAGAATGCATCAGCATGAGGCAGCAGATGTCAAGGCTGAATCATGAAGTCCAGAAAAATGGGAGAATCTCAAAGATCATCTTTGAACAAGATACTCAATCTTTTGTCTTGAGAAACTCAGATGGACTGGCCTTGGGCATTATAGAGCATGACACTGACCTAGAGTTTCTACATATGGAGGATTTGGACGATATTTAGTTATGATTGATTTGATTTATTGGTATTAAAATAACTTGATTAATTAGATATATAAAAACTTGAATAATTGACGTTGATTGAATTGAAATATTTTGGATTAGGTTGCAAAGTAGGGTTTTAGAATTAGACGGCATGAACCGTTGTGGGACGTCTTGTGTTACGAGGCAAGTGATTACACTGGGTACAAAATGATATGAGGATAGAATTGGATAGTGATAGTTGTAAGCAAAGCATAACGAGTGAATTTTGACGTAAAGGTTCTTGTTTGAGGCGCTATGATTTTGTTGAGATTGATTGTTAATTTGATTAACAGCATATAGTTGATGTTTAGACTTGACTTTATTAATGAGTAGCGGTAAATGAATTGAATTTATTAGAAAAGAAGTTAATGAACAAGATTGAATTGATTGTATTTATGTTTTGGAAGTTAAGTGTATATTTTAGAGATCGCATGAGCTATCTCCTTCATTAAACATGTGGTCATGAGACGGTTCTAGAAGGTAAATGATTTATGTTGTAAGATGTTGAGAAAACATTCTGTGATTAATAAATGTGTGATTTTAATGAGAAGATTGGGTAGTTGTGTAGATTTCATATGAGTTATTAAGAAAATGAATTTAGAACATGTTGAGCTAGTGTTTATTCATAACTTAAGGATAAGTTAGAATCTAAATTGAAAACTGATAAGTTAATTTGATGAGTGAATGAGTTTTATCAAAGTTTGATATGTTTTAGCAAATTAAAATTTGAGGTTGAATACTTGAAATAGGGTCAATAGTTCTTTTGATATTTTTTATAATATAATAACGTGATAAGGTAAATAAGTGAAAACCAATTCCATAATAGAATGTGAATTGTTTTGATTGGCTCGTGAAAACCGAGTCTTTATAAATAAAGAATTTGTATCCGATCAGGAGAATAAAAATGTTTTGAGTATATGAATAGATCGAATCAATATATCTTGATTCAAAAATGATTTAGTAGGTAAATAATTGAGTAATTGAATAAT
This sequence comes from Bidens hawaiensis, assembly GCF_021521415.1. Classification (NCBI taxonomy): domain Eukaryota; kingdom Viridiplantae; phylum Streptophyta; class Magnoliopsida; order Asterales; family Asteraceae; genus Bidens; species Bidens hawaiensis. Next base: position 229,288 of record NW_027494457.1, read on the forward strand.
AGAATAGTTAAATGATTAAATCAAGTCATAAATTGTCTCGTATAAAATCAAATAAGCAAACAAGTAAACAAATAACGAAAGTTCTTCGATGTGTTGGGTTTCCTATGAGCTTTCCATTGCATTTTGTTTCCCCAACTTGTTAGCGTACCCAAACAAATGTGTGAGTTGACCTCCCATGAGCGTTACATGACAATTTGAATTGCCCAACTTAATTAACAAATTTAATGAATCAATTAAGTTTGTCGGCCCATGAGCGTAACGTGGCGATTTAACCGACCAAACTAAATAACGAATAAACGAACTCAAGCATAAGTAGTTGAAACATCTCGTGTATCACCACGGATGATAATGTTTCAACAAAATATCACAAATATAACAAATTTTGCAAATGTACAGCTGGCGTTTCCATGGCGTCCCTTGGGTTTTACACCCGACTAGACATTTTAAACAATAAAACACAATAAAGGCTATAACCGTTTAGCCGATTACGTTAAACTCTTAAAGTGTCGGTCGCATGACAATTTCCACTATGGCGGGGAATCTTGTCACATTACCTAGTTTTAAGTGAAAAGGAGAAAAAACAAAGCTAGGAAATTCTCAAGGAACTTCCCGACAATAAATGGCAATCTAATAAAATTAACTAAAAATATTTTGAGGTTGAGGTGTAGCCTCAGAGTTATAAAAATATTTTGAGAATGAGACATTGTCTAGGAGTAATAAAATATTTTAAGAGTGAAGTATAACTTCGTTGTTGTGTGTGTGTGCATGACCAATAAAATAAACAAATAATTCAACAGTTATATAAGTACCTAATTTAGAAAATAATTACGTAAGCTGTAAGCAATCAAATAGAACACATCAGGTAAAAAAATAAGCACGTATGGGGTTCCTAATCATGTTACTAAGGCACCACTAACGACCTATCTTAAACCTTCAGCTCTGGTACCAATCTGTCAGACCCCAACCTACGGAGAAAATGCCAGGGCGTAACTGATTGCTCACAGCTTTTCAAAGGTTACTATCAAGCAATGATATAAGTTTCATTATCCATTAAATTTTATTAAATAGTCAAGTACATCAAACTCATAAGTAAACAAATAAATAAACATTCAAAATTCAATTCTTGTATCTTCTTCTCTAACATGAATCCAAAGTTGCTTGAAACAATCTTGATAATTACATCACACGATAACCTGTATATGCGTTGAAAATAAAGTAGATTTGTCAACACAAGGTTGAGTGAGCAACACACCAGTTTAAATATACGTATAGTATATATATGAAAATAAGTAGTTGCAACAAGTCATATGAGAATAACAAATTAACCAAATGAGCAAGTATAACTGAGATGTCGAGAAGCACAAAGGCTATAACCATTGGTGTATGATCATACTATTCTGCGATTATGTTGGACCTCTCCGAATGCGAAATCATATAAGCACATGAACAAGTAAAGTATAAGTTGTTGACAAATAAGACAAAGTTGCAGTTTTGTGTATAAGTATATATCAGAAATATAATTTACGCATATGTCCCCAAAACGTGGAAAAACGAGTAAAAAGAGGGGAATGTGGTACTCACCTAATCGGATGAAAAAAAAGCAAGTGATGATGTGAGAAAGATGAACCTTTCGGGATACACCGACAAGGATTTCATAGTTAAATATAATAATATAAATTAATGATAAATGATATAACATATTCTAATGATTTAAGATTTCGATGTGATTTGAGTTATGATTGGAATTATGGATTTGAACGGTCGATTGCTACGTGTTATTTGTTTTTATGAAAACAATATTATTAGTCATTATTTAACTAATAGAAACGCTTGCTTATCCTATAATCTAATTAGTTTAAATATATACGAATTGAATATAATATAATTATATAATTATTTAAATACTATTTAAATAAATAATAAGCAATTATAAATGTGCATTAGTAAATCTAACTTGTAATATATTAAATAATCTAATATAAACGTTAATATATATATATACAAACACTTGTAGCGGAAATTGGTTGACGAGAAACATGAACTTACGGATGTCGGTCTAATAAAATAACATTTATTATATAAGCAAGTTTATAACTATGTTCAACGATGAGATAGATGTATTAAAGTGTCGGTTAATAAAGTAACGGCGATTTATTATTATTAAAAAATATACTTAATATATATATATATATATATATATATATATATATATATATATATATATATATTTAAACGAAAACTTTTAATGAGGTTTGACACGAAACATAACTCCAAGATATCGGTTTTTAAGAAAATAATGTTTCTCTAGTAATGAATATATTTTATCATTTATTAAATTAATTATAATAATTAATCAAAAACAAGTAAAAAGAAATAAAGCCTTAAAAATAGGGTGGCCGGGTTCGAAGCGACCACCCAGTTCTCAGACACAAACAAGACCAACTGGGCTACCTGGTTAATTGTTTAATAAACCAAAACAGTTTATTATATACAGGAAGGTACAAAAACCCCCAAAATCTGTTAAACCCTAATTTCCAGATCGTTAAATCCGCTCAAAGATAGGGTTAATGAAATCGAATCAAAAACGAAATTGTTGATGTAATTGATTACCTTAAACGATGATTAGAAGCATGTTAATTCGTATCGATAGTCGACGGCCCATAAAGGATCCAGAACAGGAATCAAGCGATCTCCGTGACATAATTAAGTATATGGGTTTTGTTTGCGAGGGTGAGAGGGTTTTGCAGGAAATATTAATTGGAATATAGTGATCGTAATAGTTGTAATCCCAAATTCGATTATGGATAGCTTGAATTGCTTACGTCAGTGAGATTATTATGGTAAGGTTAACAAATATCTTGATTCAATTTCCAAGTTGGTGACGAGAATTGTGGCTTAAGCATGTTAAACGGGTACCCGGGTTCGGTAATTGGATACTGGTTTGGGTTTGATAATGGGTAAATGGGTTAATTGATTTTAATTTATAGATTTTGCTAAAAGGTCCCTATTATTTCAAGGTGGTTGCATAATGAGTTAGAACTAAACTTTAGGATAAAATATTTATATAACGAAAAGTTATTTATATACACACACACATTAACTAAATATAACAAACAATTAATAATACAATAATAATTTGATAGTCGTGATAATTTTATTGATAAAAATTCACCAAATATAAAGTGGGTCGGGTCTTGGTATTTAATACGTTGTATGAAAACCCGAGTTGTTACATTGTGATTACTGAAAATGTCAGTATGGAAGCTTTATTATTTGGTGATAGCCCTGATAATCTAAATGAATATGCAAGAGGTTTGGTTTTTGAGGTGCTGCAAAGAATGAGTTATGAAGTATCCTCTGGTAGGGAAAAGGTTGCTTCCTCCATACTTGAGATATTTGGCACACACATTTGTTTAGTGTGTTGCTGGAAGCAAGGGAGGAATAGAACAGATAAGTCAAGCTTAATCTTCTGCCATTATTGTTCTAGAAATGGACTAAGACTACAACTTCTCTAGACTAAGACTACAACTTCTCTAAGTTTGTGTTTGATGAGATGGTTTCAAATTTGAAAGGGAAGAAGAAGGAGATGTTTTTGATATATTCCATGTTTCTACAAATGATTTTTGATTTCCATTATCCTCAGTTGGAAAGATATGTAAACTCCTTAGATGTGAAAGGCATGGTCAAGCATCTTTTGTACCTATGAAACAGAAGAGGAAAGCTGCTAAGGTTGTATAACAAAAGTTTCGTCCTCTGGTTAAATTTGAAAAGTTAGTTGAGACAGAGGCTAATCCGGTAGTTGTGCCTTCTGTTATTGTTGAGGAACATGTTGAGACTCCTCATCAAGAACATGTTCCTATATTTAAAGTTCCTTCTGATGATGAGGCAAAGCTTCCTCCACCACCACATGTGGCAGAACAACACCATGTAGAGTTGCAGTGTCTTTGCCTAAACCTGAACAGATGGCTGTTGTTAGAGAAATGTTACACCGAACTGCTTTGAAGCCTCCTCGAAAAGTTCCTGTTATACAAGATCAGCTATCTGAGAGTGATCAAGAAGAGAAAACTGGTCTAATTCCAAGAAGGAGAGATCCTAGACCTAGTGTTTTGATTAGAGAACTGATTAACACACAAGCCACAGATGAGCCGGTGATTGCGGCTCAGTCAACTGAAAGCCCAGAAGTTGAGATGGGAAAAACTTACATTGTTTTTGAAACACATGTTGAGCCTTCAAGTTCATCTTCTTAACACGTTGCTGAAAGTTCAAGTGCATCTAAAAAATTAGCCCATATTCTATCGCTGCAAAATCAGTTTCTTCAAGGCAAGGGTTAAGGCATTGATATTGGTTCTACACCCGTGGATGTTCAAGCTCTACAACAAAGAGTATATGCGTTAGAACAAGATTTAGGTTAAGGATGTGCTGATTAATCAGCTAGAAAAGAGTAATTTGGAGAAAGATGACAATATCATGGAATTACAAGCCAATTTGGGTGGTTTGACAGCTCTCTATTATGATATGAATCAGAATTTGGTCAAACATTGTGTTTATTATTTCAAGAATGCTCAGGAATCTGGGACTGCTCAAGTATGTACTATTGTTGATGTTCTACATACTCCAGTTTTTCAAGTATATCTTGCCAGAGAACAAAAATCTGTTTAACAAAGAGTTGGAATACAAAAGAAATTGCTGAACATGAAGAAAGCAAATCAAAATGTCACATCATCTGATCATCCAGAACATTTTGTGAATGAGGTTGGTGAGAACTATTATTGCCAGGTCCCCGAATTTCAGCTGGATCTTACTCAAACCATGTCATAACTCACACAAATAAATGTGTCGACAAGGGAGTTAATGACTGGTTTCTATATTTAGAAAGATTACTGTTTGTTAAAGGCGGAATCAATAACAAACAGGGTAGTTGCAATTAATAATCAGAGTTAGAAAAAATAAACAAGATTCACTCAAAAGATTTCCATTTATATAATATTCATCATACAAAGTGGATAATCGATTTAGGGTTTCTTTTAGGAAAACGGCAGTAGCTCAATAAAGATTATCGTTTTCAGCCGCCTATTTTTCCGTGTTGTGTCTCCTCCTTTTTTCAGGTGTGCCCTAATTATTCCTTTTATAGGCCTAACACCCTTGGATAGCTGTCATTCCTTCTAGAAACCCTAAATACAATCGTACATATTCAAATTAATCTAAGTGTAAAACAAGTCTTCCGGGTAGGCTTAGCATCACTTTTGTCTTTCCGAGTATGCTCTGCCATCCTTCAGGACTTGGTAACAAAGAAGTGTGCTCGGGATCAGTTTCCGGGTAGACTTTACTTGAAGAGTATTTTACCAAGTAAAATACTTACCGGGTAGACTTCAATCTTCTTTACTTTGTCAGACTTTGCCCGACAAATCCTTACGAGCAACCTTGTTCTTCAATGGTCCCTTCAACCATTTGCTAGAGAAAAGTTTATTAGCAAAGTGTGCTCGGTATCACTATTCCTTGCTTAAGTTGAACCTTGCCCGATGATACTTGAGATATATCATTAAATCATCAAGCCTACTTGGACCATACTTATTAATGAATACCTTGCCCAGTCTTCCAATTGCTTGGCTTCATGAGCTTGGTTAGCCTAAAGCTTACTCGGAAGTGAACTTTACTTGGCTATGAAGAACAAACCTGCTTGATAAAGTGAACCTTGCTCGGATCTGCGTAGACTAGTGAACCTTGCCCGATAATACACAAGTTTGAAAACCTTGCTCGGATATTCACTAAAGAAGACTTCCAGAAGATAACCTTGCCCGATAGACAAAATATCGTGCCCGGCTAAGTAAAAGCTTGCTCGGAGGTCTAAGGTGTGCCCGGATCCATACTTACCGAATTCTGAGGAGGTTGAGAAGATTCCAATCTTTCATATGTTCCATAGAACAAGTCTTTAACTTAACAATCTTCCCCTTAGGTCAATTTCTTGACCCAACAATCTCCCCCTAGATTGGAACACCTCAGCTGACCCAAAACATTTCTAAAGTTACTTACACTTAGTCAAAATACACATCAAATTAAATTCAAAGTTACTTAATCAAATTACATAAAATGTCGTCTAAAGACATTACATATCAAAGCCTAATCTAGGAATTTTGTCTCTTCCATGCATTGTATACAGCTTGCCTTCTGTTTGTGATCACTGATGCAGCTCTCATTTTAAATATATCAAGGGCTCGGTAATGAGTATGACCTTCAGGTATGACCAAGTCCCTTATATCCATTAGATCTTCATCATGTAAACAATTCAAGTCTTCATCCTTCTTGATAATCCCCAGTATTTTTCCATCAGAATTTCTCAGCAAATAATGATCAACGTCTTCTTTGTATTCCACTTCAGTTATGATGCCATTTCTTTGGACTGTATAGTTGGGGCGTGTCATTCTTCTTCCAAGGCTTAAGCATGCATTCAAGTTTGACACTGGATTCCTGTCTCTGACATTCAGTTGGTAGTACAGTTCAGCTTGGTCCATTTTTATCAACTTCTCTTACCTTTTCGATCATTGAAGTTGAATCATTCTCCAACTTCTCTTTTCTTTTAAGAACCGGAATCCCTGGTCAGCTTCTCTTCAAAAACTTTGAGAGATCATTCATTTGCCTACCTGCCATCTTGTTTCTGTCTCTATAATCATACAGGTCAAGTGTGGCCATTCTTTCTAGTTGTTCTTGAGTATAATCATAAAAGTCACTTCTCACAACTATCTCTCTTAGCTTTCTGCCTTCCATAATCACTCTCAAGCATTCAGATACAGAATCATAGTAAAGTTCTCTGGGAAGATCCACATCTGATTGTGGTCTTGATGTTCTTTGCAGTGCAGACCTACTTGATTCACCCCTTCCACCTTCACCTCTTCCACCTTGTGGATATTTTCTTGAAAGGAATATATTTCTTGGGTTTTCTAGGCCCTAAATTAAAGGTTTTGATGTAGATTGGTTCTACCATTTCAGTTGGAAGGTTGGCAAGTTCAACAATATTTGCTCCTGCATCTTTAAGAGCTAGCAACATTTTTTCCATACCAGGAGTTTTTGACAAACCAGCAGGTACAAATCTTCCATCTGCATAGTATCTAGGGTTCTCTCCTTCCCTTAGAGCTTTCTCCCATTCAGCCTTTTGGGTATAGAAGAGGTATTTCAAATCCTCCTTTTCCAAGGTATTAAAAGAGGCTTCATCCATTCCCCTTTGAGTAATCATTATGTTCCTTAGAATGTTGATCATCTCTTTATTTTCCCAAGGTACAGAAGGTTCATCTTCAGATTCATAATTCACTTCTTGTGGAGTAGGGATTTCAACAACAGGTACCTCCTTTGACTTTTCCTTTTCACCCTGAATTCTCTGTTTCTCCCCCAGTGTCATTATCTTTCTTTTCTTTATTGGAGGCTCAACAGATGTTTCAGCATGTTTGGTAGAGCTCTCAGTTTGGACCCTCTTCAAATTTTCCTTTCTTTTTAGTTTATTGTACTGATCCAACACTGATTCTCTGGATAGGTTCTCAATCATTTCAGGCTTTAACCCTTTCTCAAGCAAGTATCCACACATGCCTCCATACTTTTTCTTCAAAACATCAATCTTTTCAAGTTTCTCATTTTCTCTTACACACTTTTCAATCACTTTTTCTCTTTCACTGTTATACAGATCTTGAAGTTGATTAAAGTTGAAGTGAGACAAATCTTTCTCTGAATAATTGCGCCTTCTGAGATATTCTCTGAATTTATGGCTGTCTTTGTTCTTTTGTTCCATCTTTTTCTTGAAACCATCCTTCTCCTTATCAAGTCTCTTTTGCAACTGATCATCATCAAGATCAGCCAAATCTTCAAAACTTATTCCATGCTTTCTCAGCTTTACAACCAATGGATGATTTCTCTTAGCTTCTCTCATACTTAACTCAATATTGGCTCTTTGCTCATTAGTCATTTCAACTTGTGGAGATTCAATATTAACAGCTTCACCTCCTTTCCCTGGATCATCATTGTTTTCATCAGAATTATCAGTTTCATCATCCTCTTTAGTTGATACATTAACTGCATCTATCTTTGGTTCATCTGAGGGTGGATGATCTGGATTCTGTTTAGTTTGAACAGGCACATCAGGAACACATTGAACCCTTTCACCTGGTTGCAAGGTTTGTAGTGGGACTGCCCTGATAGGACTAGCATCTTCATCTGGAGTTTCAACAAAGTACTTGTTCTTGTTATCCCATCTTCCCTTCTTTGCAGACTCAGTACCTTCAGTTGGCATAAATGTTTCTGGTCTATCCCTTTTTCTTGAGTATTTCTTTCCATACTTGGGATCATCCACATACTCCCATTCATCAGGATTTTGTCTAATGTCATCTTTAATCTGTTGAGCACATTTCTTTGCAGCCATTGAGGCCATGGACTCACCAATTTCCTCTTCAACCATCATATCAGAATTCAGATTCATTGTTTTCAGCAGTCTCATTTGACTTTGTTTCTAGTTGACTTTCAGTTTGAAACATGCTAAACACTATAGCTAAGGAATTATCAGCTTCCTCTTGCTCTTTCAACTTAATCAAGGCTTCAATCACCTCATGATTAGCCACTTCATCAACAACTTTGTAGGTTCCCAGCCGGATCTACACGGAATATCTCGTTCTACGTAGGTGCGGAATCCCTACGTAAGACGTTACGAGCGTAGAAGACGATATACGTTAACCCGATCGAACACACGTTACAATAAACAAAGACTCGTTGTATTGCAACTGGAAACACGTGATATCAATCACCAACACTGGACGACTCGTTACAATGATTAACTGATTAACTTGATCAACTCCTAACTCAGCCGTAACCTAATCTATATATAACACGACAACTTCGCCTAGCATGTTCAGGCGAAGTTGTCACTAACTTCGCTTATCTAACAAGTTCGCCTATATCAGCGAACTTGTTAGCTAACTTCGCTTAATACAAAATACTAATCCAAACGACTCGATTACAGACACTATATACTGAATTACTGACATCATGCACCAACAGACTCCCCCTTGGCAGTAGCTTCATATCTTTATCTTCAAACACGTGTCTTGTAATCTTCAACAATCTTGTATCTTCATCTTTAAGCATGCACTCCTTCTCGTACACATACCGAAACAACTCTTTGATATTTCTTCGCTTCGTCTTTTCAAGCAGGAATATAAAATATCTTCTTCTCATTCAGCACCTGCAGATCAGCTTGAGACAAGTTCACTAGATGTATCGGATCATAAACTCTCAGCAGCTCTTGTTCATCTTCGTCCTCCATTACTGCTTCAGCTGTCTCACAATCTACATACCACCACTTCAGATCTTTCAGCACATCCTTGGGCATTTGTTTCATCGGCACTTCTTTTAAAAACCGGATCGGCTTATACTTCATGATCATCCAAGGCTTGCCATCTGCTCTCATCCCTCTATCTTTGTCTTCAATAAGTTTTCCCTTTTGTGGTTTCAACAGCTCGAACTTCTTCTCTTTTATACTTTCCTTCCAAACAATCTTCCCAATGACTCTAGCTATATTATCATCACTTCTGTTTATTAATCCCAATCTAGCTAAGTCTTTCACTTCACACTCAGGCAATGTATTCAACGATCTCAACAGCCTTTTGAAGTACTGAACACCATCATACCTTTTAATGACAAAGAGCCTCAACTGCTCATCATATATCCAGCAAATAATCCCCTTTCTCGATTCAGCATAACCTCTAATGTTGTAACTCTTCTTAAACATAGTAGGGACCGCCGGTTTCTTCGTTTTTACGAACCACTGAGCGTAGCCTTCTTTCCATCTAGGCTGCTCTTCCCATTCCGTCTCATCATTTCCCATATCTTTACTCATATATGCCTTATCAACATCCGGAATCTCATGCTCCACATTCTCCTCTACAATCTCTCCCTCTTCTATCTCATTATCAATAACAATCTCTGCACCAATCTTCTCTATCTCATCAACTGGTAATACATCATCATCACCTATAAACTCATCATCCATCTCCTCAACATCCACGACCACTACCTCATCACCCGAACCGCCAGCTGCACTTGTTGACATCATGCACCAACAAACTTCTTTTGCAAACTTGGCTTGGTTGATCAAGTTTTCCTGCTCTGCCAACTCTACAGGGTCCATGGTTTGAGCCAGTATCTCTCTGTCCCTTGTTTCTCTTAAAATGTTTTCTTGTTCCCTTAAAGCAGCAGCAGCAACTTCAGCATCTTCTGTAAATAACACATCCTTTTCTGGATAGGCCTTAACAGGCTCTTCTTCTGTGACCTTTTCTTTGCCTTTATCCATCCTTTTAGGCACTACTTCCTCCTCATCATCAGATTGTCTGTAGTTATCAATCTCTTTTTAGGCACTACTCTTGGAGCTTTCTGGTTGTTCAGTTTCTGGTTCAGTGAGTAACAGCTCCTCAGTAGCAGTATCTCCTTCATTCATCACTTCAGTTTCTACATCCGTCTGTATGTCAGTTAAGACATCAGTTGCTATATCAGTAGTAGCTGCATTATTTTCAACATTTGTCTTTTCAAGTTCATTCTCATTTCTCACCCCATTATTTACATTTTCTGATTCATTTTCAATCTCCTTTTCATTCCTTGCCTCAATACTCTCCTCAGTCCATACTACTCTCACAGTCTCATCATTCACATCATAATCCTGTTCTGCACCATCAGACATATCAGCTTCATAATCTATCTCTTCAGTTCTCCTCTCCTCACTATCCTCATCCTCACTATCATACACATTCAAAATCAATTTCAAAGCATCCATAGTTTCAACACTTGTATCTATTTCCCTCACATTTTCAACATTTTCACCAGAGTCAATTGGCATCATTCTCTCCCTGTTTTGGGGCAGCTGAGGTTTTCTCAACCTCCTGCTACAGGGTTTGAATTCTCACTTTTGCCCTTACCAACTGACCTAATAACATGACATTCTCCATAGTGACCTCCTCATTCCTTCTCTTCAACTCACCATTTTCTTTCAAAAAGGTCAATAAGTCAGTGTCAGTGGGTGGTGTTGTGGTTGTGATATAGAAAATAGGTCATATTCAGTTTGTTCATGGGTTGTGGTGTGAGTTTGGAAAATGGATTGTGGTGGTGATTGTGTATAAGGTGGGCTTGGAATTAATGGATTAGAATGAATTGGGTCGATGTTTGTGGTGGTGTTTGTGTATAAGGTGGGCTTGGAATTAATGGATCAGAATGAATTGGGTCAGATGTTTGTGGTGGTGTTAATGTATCAGGTTGGCTTATGGTTAGGGTTTGGGGTGGGGATTGAGTGGTTTGATGTGGTGGAGTTTGTGGTGGTGAGGGTATAATGGGTTGATCAATGTGTGGTGGTGAGGGAATAGGTTGTTCCTGTTCCTCAAGTTGCTCCCCCCTGATCATGTGTATCAACATTCATAGCTACCCCTGCTCCTCCTTCATCTCCATCATCATTGTCATCATCAGAACCATTATCAGCATCCTCATCATTATCTACCCCTCCTTCCTCCACTGAGCTCAACTCAGGCACTGGCATCACATTCAAGTCATGGTTCAACAACCATGGTAAGATCTCAAATGGAACTTCAGAATTGAATCTATTGGCAACACCTGGATTCTTAATTCTCTTGTATGTGTCAGGGTTCTGCAGTAGGTGTGTAATTCCCATAGTGGGTAGATCCCTTAATTCACTGTTAAAGATTATCTGTAGGAACCTTGGATATTGTAAGAACCTGTCCTTCTCTGCCTTCTTCAAGTTTGCTACCAGCCCATCAAATATCATCTTTGAAAAATTGAAGGTTAGATCATACATAATCCCTACAGTGGCATTTGCTAAATCATGACTCATCAAAGTCCATGATCCTTTTCTTGGAGCAAACCCCTGTATCACATGGTGAATGAGAAATCTATACAGCATCGGAAACATCCCCTTTTGAAACTGCCAATCATGTACAGTTCCCTGATAACCCATCGTCTCTTCAAATATTCTCATCAGGTGTGCTGTGTTGAAGTTTATATGATTATGGTCATCATCGTGTAACTGCAAGCATCGTCTGATCATTCTTTCAGTTATGCGTATTTCTTGCCTTGCAACAGTTGCTTCAATTCTCTTTCCATTGATGTCTTCAACCAGTTCAGCAGATCTCCAGAAATCCAGTGAATGATTTCTGTAGATGACAGGGAATTCAGTAAAAGCAAAACTGACATTTGATCGAGCCATCCATGTAATCATTGGCGCCACCGGCTCGTTGTCATGTGTGACTTGCAATAGCGCACACATGTTATGCTTCTTTTCAAAAACATACTTTAGTTGTTCTTCTTCTGCCATATCTGAACATCACAATCAAACATATTCAAAATGAAATTAGTCATAAAGTTCAGTACTTTAGGTAATTTCAAGGTATAAAAATGAAGAAGAAAGAGAGAAAAATCATCAAGAACCTGTTCTTCGACAATTTTATAACCTAAACACATAAACAAAATATTAGTAATCAAATGCATAATCAAAGCCCATTATAGTCTAATCGTGATAGGAAAACACATTATTATTGCTTATCGAGTCGGAATTAGAGGGCTGATTCAAGTTAGGGTTTGGATTAATAATGAATGCGAAAGGTCGATTTGGGTTTCTTTGTGAGTAAGCAGTTGCAATGGAAAGAGAGAGAGAGAGAGGGAAATGTAATGTTGAAAATTTTGTCTAACTCCCTCTTATATACCTTTTGAAAGTGGGTTTTAAATGTCTTTTGTCATTTTGTGAATTATTAGCTGTCAAAAAGTAACATTATCCACTTGATATTTTAAAGCAAACTTTAAAACATATAACTCTTTATCATTTTAGGCTTAGCAAACCGTACTCGGAAAAGTAAACCTTTGCAAAGTCTACTCAGTATACTTCCACTTACACACAGCTTACCCGATAAAATATTAAACCTTGCTTGAAAACATTTTATTTTAATCTTATAAGGTTTACCCGATTCCTTGTTACTCACAAACATTGACTGGTCAAGCTAGATGATTTAAAGTCAAGACATTATGAAGAAAGCTTACCCGAAATACCATATTTCTTGAGAACTTAATCACAAGACAATTAATCAAGTATAAAATATCAAATAAACATTCTTGCTAGGAATCAATTAAGATACCCAAATAAATTTCTCATGTGTAAATCAATTAACTTAATCTAGCATAAACCCTATCAAAATCAGAAACATATTCAATCAAACACACTTTGATGAACAGTGTGCCCGAGCAACCTTCAAAAGATAGTATGCCCGAACAACCTTCATAGAGTATAAAGTGTGCCCGGAATGATATCTTGCAGACAGTGTACTCGGAAAGTCAAATTTTGAAATTACCAAGTATATTGAGGGAACAATAGTGTACCCGAAATATATAGTGTGCCCGGAAGACAAAGTCTGCCCGAACACACTTGTAATTTCAAATCAATCATAATCACAAGTAACATATAGCATGCTCGAAATGAGATTTAGCATAAAACACCTAGGTGTACTGTAGTCTAAAATTTCAAAGAGCTAGCCCGCCAATCCTATGTTAGCACTAAGCTTCCTAGGGTAAACATATTCACACATCAGGTATGCTTGGGAACTAAACTAAACAGGATAGTCTACCCGAGAAAATTCAAATCATCAAATCATACCCTAAAAGACAAACTTAGATAAAAGTTCCTAAGTGTGCCCGGAAAGGTTATAAAGCATTAAACCTTACCCGAAAATACGCATGCAATTATAAACAATCAGGCTTGCCCGGAAAGTGACTAAAATAGTAACTCTACCCGAAAAGTATCAAATACTTCAAAGCATGCCCGAAAATAGTAAACTTAGATAAAAGTATCTAAGTGTACTCAGAAAGGTTATAAACATTAAAACCTTACCCGAAAAATACATATTCAACCATATTCAACTGTCTTGTGCCCGGGAAGGTCAGAAACATCAAACCATGCCCGAACTTACATATTCAACCTATTTTAGGCAAAATGCAACACTGTTTGACTTAAACCATTTGTCAAAGACATTTCTAAGGTATGTATCATTTCAAATCATAGTTTAAGAGCAAATGGTGAATTTAGAGATCAAATTTCAGTTATGTTTCATTTCAAAACAATTTCTTTTGTAAACTGAAAAGAACTCAAGAATGGGATCATATTGACTAAGTAGCTTTCTCAATACTTCATTCTCAGCATTATTACGACTACAAAGACAGGTCAGCAGCAGGTCTAGACTTAACATGATTTTCATTTCTTTGGTGATATGATTAAGTTTCAATTAAGTTGCAGAAAATTTAATGGATAACACATGTTGTGTTATGATGCTCCTTATCTATCCTCAAGGCTTATTTGGATTTCTCCAGCTCACCTCAATTTGACTTTGACCCCCTGGTTTTGGTTAAAACTTTAATGACAGAACATATTTTGAAAATTTATAAGATATTTCTTTTCAAATCTACAAACATATGTGAGGTTGAACGTTGGACTTACATGTCACGCAAGTCGGACTTACAGTCCTTTAATTCAGGATGTTTAAAGGACTTATATTATTGTCTCCACCCTTGTAGTTCTGTAATTAACCCTCATGTTTGTATTTTCTCAATAAAAATTTGTGAACATGTTGAGTAAACAATTGAAATTTAAGTAGTTCACAGATGTTCTTTGTCATTCTTTTAAAAGATGTTTCAATTTTGGGTAACCAAAGACCAACAGGCTTGTGTATGACTGGATAATCACTTTTCTGCCTATCATTTGAAAAGATTTATCTAGGAACATGCATAGACAACAATGTAACTCCACATAAATCTTAGCGTTTTCTTTATGTTTATATCACCTTAGATTTTACATATCATGAGAAATCAACCATACATGTCGATGACTGTACCAAGAGTCCTTTTATCCTAATAAATCCATATGATTGGCTAAGTAGTCAATGTACTATCATTTCCCATAATATTCAGTTTGATATTCAATCACCCCCAATGACTCTTAATTTGTAGGTAAATGGTTGTTCTGTTTGACCATAGGTGGTCAACAGGACCAAACATACATTGTAAGTATATGTCCTTTCAAAGTCAGAGCTATTGATATAGTTTTAAGTGAGGGAATAGAAAACAAGTTATAATTGCCCCAAATGCTTTCAGTTTTCTGGTTAATGGTTATCCTTTTAATCTTTTCAGATTGCAGGACCAAACATACACAAGTGTATGTCCTTCCAACTGGGCAAATGACATAATTTTCAGCAAAGATAACTATCTGAGACTTTTCATTGAAAAATCCTTCTTTTAAGCTTCTTTAAAGCTTGAACTGAATAGTATTATCATGTCTCCACACCATTAACAACATGCTCATGTTTTGATTCAAAATATAGTATTTATGCAAAATTCATTAGAAAATTCATTTTATCACTTAATTTTAACATAAGACTCATTTTGACACAAACAGTTGTAACACATAATCAAATCTTAATCAAACTTAATATTATCAGGACAAGTAGACAATACTAAAATTCAGAGTCTATTCTTTCTTAATAACATTAAAAGATCAGATAAAACACATATTCAAACAGTTAAGCAGTGATGTTAGATAAGCATTTAACAAGTACTTCATAACAGGATTACTCATCTAAACATCACAAATGCACATCAACTGATAAACATGCACACATTTCAACCAAAATAATCATGTTAAAATTTGCATACAAAATCAGTTAAAGAACATAACAGTTAACATATCAAGTAACATAATCAAGCATATTCATTCAACATTCAGAGTATGTGTTCTCAATTAAAAATAATCAATTAGTATATTGAGACACACCCTAAGCATAAATCCTCAGTCAGACCTCATCTGAGTTGATCATACCCAGAGCTTTCAGAAGAAAGTTGAATCTGGTTTGTCAAGTGGCTTGGTGAATAGGTCAGCCAAGTTGTCACTTGTGTCAACTCTCTGCATTTCAGTCAGACCTTTTTCATTACAGTCTCTAATGAAGTGATGTCTGATTTCAATATGCTTAGTCTTTGAGTGTTGGACTGGATTCTTAACAGTAAAATATGCAGCAGTATTATCAATGAAAGTAGGGGTATTCAGAAAATTCAAACCATAATCCAGCATCTGGTTCTGAATCCATAGAACTTATGCATAATAGGCAGATGCAGCAACATATTCAGCTTATGCAGTTGAGATTGAGACAGTTGTTTGCTTCTTGCATTGCCATGACACTAGCCTTTCTCCCAAGAATTGACATCCTCCTGAGGTTGACTTCCTGCTCATGTTGCAGCCATCATAATCACTGTCTGTGTAGGCAATTAGATCAAATGATTGATTCTTTGGATACCAAATTCCCAAATCTCGTCTTCCCTTCAAATATCTGAATATTCTTTTAACAGCATTCATGTGGGAGACTTTTGGACTTGATTGATATCTTGCACACACACACAGAGCAAACATGATATCTGGTCTTGTAGCAGTCAGATACATCAGAGATCCAATTTTGGCTATATATTCATGTTCATCTACAGATCCCCCTTTTCGTCTATAATCATCTTTTCCTTGGTGTCCATTGGAGTTGAAGCAGTTTTGTACTCATGACAGTTGAACTTGTTCAAGATGTCCTGCATATATTTAGTTTGGTGAATGAAGATTCCTTCAGCTTTCTATTGAACATGTAATCCAAGAAAGAAGTTCATTTCTCCCATAGAGCTCATGCTATGTTTGGACTTCATCACCCCTTCAAACTCCAAACACATTTGTTCATTGGTTGAACCAAAGATGATGTCATCTACATACACTTGTAACAGAAGTAAGTCTGATCCCTTTCTTTTGTAGAAGAGTGTCTTGTCAATGGCTCCCCTTTGAAAACCATTTTCAATAAGATGATTTGACAACTCATCATACCATGCTCTAGGAGCCTGATGCAATCCATAAAGGGCTTTGTTTAGCTTATCCACCCTGTTTGGATACATTGGATCCTAAAAACCTGGAGGTTGAGCAAAATACACCTCTTCATCAATCTTTCCATTTAGAAATGCAAACTTTACATCAAGCTGGAACACTCTAATGTTCTTTGAGGCAGCATATGCAAGAAAAATCCTGATAGCTTCAAGTCTTGCCACAGGAGCAAAAACTTCCTCAAAGTCTAATCCTTCCTCTTGAAGGCATCCCAGTGCCACAAGCCTAGCTTTATTCTTAATCACCAAACCCCTCTCATCCCTTTTGTTTCTGAAAACCCATTTGGTTCCTATTGCATATCTGTCAAATGGCGTATCAACAAGATCCCACACATGTAGATCTCTGAACTGAGCCAGTTCTTCCTGCATTGCTTCTACCCAACTGTTGTCTTTCAGTGCTTGAGCAACATTCTTAGGCTCTATTTAGGATAGAAAACATGAGTAAAGACAGATGTTTGCAATTTCTGAGTGACTTCTTGTGACTCTTTCATGCAAATCTCCAATGATGTTTTCAGAAGGATGATTCTTTTCCACATAAGGAGTTTGAACAATCATATCTGTAGACACAGTTGTGTCAAGATTTGACTCATTGAGTTCTGGTTCTTCAATGATCAAATCAGTCTCTGCATCATGAAATTCTGGTGCTTCATCATTATTTTGTCTTGAAGTAGATGCACCATTGTTTTCTAAGTTCAATCTTTGAAACAGATCTTGAAATCTTGCAGTAGATGCAGCTTCTTCTTCACTTGCTTGGTTGCTTGAGTCTCCCTCATTCTAAACTTGATCATTCTGTTCATCTTGATTAACTTGATTTATCTCAGTATGATCATGTTCAAGACTGTGATTGCTTTCTTGATTATCTTCTTGAATTTGTTCAACAATATCACTTGAGGAATTCTTCACAAAAGTATATTCCTTTTCTTTTCTAGCAACCTTTTTCTACAATTCTTCCAAGTCCTGTGGTTTCTTCTTTTTCTCTTCAATTTCACTGGTCTTGTAGAATGAGTCATCAAAGTCTTCAGGATAAATCTTGAAAGACCTTATTAATTTTTCATGATCAAACATCCATGCTGCACCATCAACTGTATTGAATTGATTCTCAATAAAGATGATGTCAGATGATTCTATGACACTCAAATGGTCTTTCACATATACTCTGTATGCTTTTGAGTGTGTAAAATATCCAACAAAGAAACAATCTAGAGATTTTGTTTGAAACTTGTTCAAAGAGTCCCTAGTGTTCAAAAGAAAACATTTGCATCCAAAGGGCTTGAAAAACTTGAGTCTTGTTATGCCTTTTGTTTACAAGCACCCTGTTCTGAACATAGCAAGCAGTGTTTATGGCTTCAGCCCAAAAAGTAACAGGCAAGTTAGCATCTGCTAACATGGTTCTTGCAGCTTCAATTAAAGTTCTATTTCTTCTTTCTGCAACACCATTTTGTTCAGGAGTTCTAGGAGCTGAGAATTGTTGAAGTATTCCTTTTTCTGCACAAAATTCTTGCATAACTCCATTTTTGAACTCAGTACCAGTGTCACTTCTCATCATTTTAACCTTCTTATTCAACTTGTTCTCAATCATTGTTACACAACCCTTAATCAACTCTGCAGTCTCATCTTTGGTACTTAGGAAATAAACCCAACTATATCTTGAATAGTCATCAATGATCACAAGACAATATCTTTTCTTTCCTATACTTGGCACACTCACAGGACCAAAGAGATTCATGTGAAGTAATTCAAGTATTTGATCAATTGAGTTGATGAGCTTAGGCTTATGAGTAGATTTGTGTTGTTTTCCCTTTTGGCATGAATTACAATGATCTTTCAATTTGAACTCTCTTGTAGGTAAGCCTATGACATGCTCACCTTTAACAAGTCTATTCATGTTCTTTAAGTTCACATGACACAGTTTCCTATGCCACAATTTGGATTCATTTCCAGTGGCTTTGGAAACAAAACATGCACCTCCTCTTGAAACAGCTTCTTTCATATTCAATTCATACAAGTTGCCATTTCTTGGTGCCATCATCATAATCATTTCAGGTGGAATTACAAACTCAGGTTTTAAGATGAAGCAGTGGGAATCATCAAAACTGACTTTGTATCCCTTATCACACATTTGTGATATACTCAATAGATTATATTGAAGACCTTCAACATGAAACACATTATCAAAAGAAACCTTTCCATTTGTTAAGATTCCTTTACCCACAATCTTTCCACCATTTTCATCACTCCCAAAGGCTACAGGACTTTCATACTTTTCTTCATAATTGACAAGTGATCTTTTGTCACAAGTCATGTGCCTAGAACAACCACTATCCATATACCATATGTCATTCAGAGGAGTGGACTGTTCCTGCACAAAAGAAAGAGTTTGATTAGTTGAGTGATGATGTGTAGGCTTCTACAGCTTGCAACTCATCATTTTCAGTTTCTGTGACAGCTTGGGAAGTGAGTGTTGTTGGTTCAGGATCTTCATGAGTAACTTCTAAGTTTTCTGAATTATCAGTTTCATAACCACACTCTCTTGGGGTTTTAACAAGTGAGGTTGAGTTCTGGTATTCAGCTGAGTCAGTGGCATACTCCTTAATCACATAGTCCTACTTTTCTGAGTTGTCTCTTACATCAGCAGCTGTCTCAACCTTAATCTCAGTCTTAGGTTTCCAAAGAAAACCTTGTGGTTCATATCCATGTTTCAATAAGAACTTCTCATCACCTGTCAGCTCTGTTGATTTCTTTCTTGAAAAGACACCTTTGTTTCTTATCTTTACACTTCTAGGTGATCCTTGAGATTCATCAGATTTAACTGATTGAGTATCTTGTTTGATTCTCAAAGGCTGAGAGTTCTTTTTGGTCACATTTTCATGCTTCTTAGGAGATATACTTCTACTTGTTGATTTAGTTCCTTGCTTCTTTGTTTTGACATCAGCTTTCTTTTCAATCCTTGTCTCCTTAGCATATTTGTTTTCTTCTCTTCTCATGGTTTCATTTCCACACACCTTTCCTTTTCCCAGATATACATCATACTTCTATTTATACAGGACAAAGTCTTGGCCATACTTTGTTCCATCTGGGACATGAAATGGTTGAAATTTCAGTCTTTCATTGCATGAGTCTGTGTGGTAACCGTATTCATCACACTTCTTGCACCATACCTTGCCTTTGAATTTTTCATGTTCTTTTGGTTTCTTGAATCTTTCACTTGGCTTAGGTGACTTGACTCCTAGAGTCTTCTGATTCTTTAAACTGTCAAAGTTAATTGAGAGTGGCACAAACTCCTCAATCTTAATGTCTTGTTTTTCAAGTTTGCTTTTGACAAAAACAACTTTCTCCATAATCATAGGTTCTTCATCAATACTTTCTTTAACCCTTGATTGTCTCTTCTCATACTCTTCCATAGTTTCTACTTCTCCAACATCCAACACCTCATGACTAGAAAAGATTGGATAAACTGGGATAAAAATTTTCTGTATCAATTTCTTCAGTCACCTTCTTCCTTTTGTTTTGTTTTATCCTTTCTAATACAGCCTTGCTTGGTGGTCTGACTGCATTGTAGCTTATCTTCTTCTTTTCACAAATGTCAAAAGATACATGTTCTCTTTTCATCTTATCATTTTGTTTCTTCATTCTTCGTGGGACTGGTGAATACTTTGGAAGTTGATCAAAAGATTCTGGTTTCTTGTATTTTCTTCCTCTTTCAACAGCTTTGATTTCCTCATTAGTGATTTGATCGCTTAAATCACTTAAATCATCTTGATCCAATTCAACAAGATCAAAGTCATCCTCAGAGACTTGAACTCCAATTAACTTATCATCTTTTACTGCTTCCTTAATCACAAACTCTCCTTCTTCATTCACTTCTACCTTCTTGTATAAATCAACAAATTCTTCTTTATCTTGAAAGACATCTCTGAATTGTTGCAAGTATGCATATCTCTTCTCTTTGTCAACTTTTGGCATGAAGTTCTTGTTGAATGGAGGTGGAACTGCTTTGTATTTGTCTTGGTCTTTTACTTGGTTCAGAATACCACATATGTTGCCTGTTAAGACCAAATTCTTCAAAAATTCAGTTTCAACCTTCAGTTTTGTGTTCTGCACCTTTTCTTCAACTAACATCTTCTTTAATCCATCCATCTCAGTGATATATCTGGTTTGAGCTCTGTAACTGATCATGCAGTCATCTTCTAAGCTTTTAATCTTTTCTTCACTGATCAGCTCACTAGCCTCTTACCCATTGATGATACTTTGTTTCCTAAAACACTCACTTTCCAGCTTGCCTACTTTTGTTTTCAATTCATTGATAATTTCATTTAAATCAACAGTGGGAGCAGAGTGTACCTGAGATGATGATCCTTTTTCTTTCTCAAATATGGCCATGAATGCCACATTTGCTTTCTTGATATCATCTGCAATGTCCTCTTCATGATTGCTCCAATCAAAATTTCCTTCATGTTGTGTTGTCACTGCCACATTTCCTTGATTTCTGATCTGATTTTGGTTTGCTGGAATAGTGTTGTTTGGAACATTTTGAGTTGCTTGAAGGTTTTGATTGTTTTTCATTTGAAAACCTTGAGTCTGTTGCATACTTTGTTGTTGATTGTTCATTTGAGGCTGAAAGTTGTTGAAGTTGGGGTTGTAACTGTTGTTGGAATTGAAGTTGTTGTTATTGTTGAATCTTGGCTGATTTTGTTGGTATTGCTGCTGACCTCTTGGTTGTTGATTCTGGAATTGATTCATCTGAAAGTTTCTTGGTTGATTGCACTCTCTTGCAAAATGACCAGGTTGCTGACAATTGTAGCAAATTGCTTTAGACTTGTCAAATCCAATCCTGTCATTTGGACCAGAAACCAGAGACCTACCAGTTCTGTTATACAACCTTTTACTTCTTAAAGCTAACATGGCAGCTTGCCATTTCAAATCCATGTCTTCCAAATCATCTGCATCAATTTTCTCTAAGTCATCTTGTACCACACTTGTGTGAATCAAGTTCTTTGCAACAAAGGCATTATATGACTCAGTGAACATAGAAAGTAAGGCCTGTGTTTCATTGCCTTGTCCATTTCCACCACTAGAATGAGGTAAATTCCCACTTGCCAAAGAGGCAGAATCAGTATCATCAATCAGTTGCACATTGAACCTCTGCTGATTTCCTTGATTACTTGTGCTACCTCCAATGAAAGATTTTGGAGTATCAGCATTATGCTCAAATGGTTCTTCAATGATGGGAATTTGTTGTTGATTCTTGGTAGTCAAGTTACCCGTTGGTGCAATCAATGCATTTGAAACATTGAAGCAGGGTCTTTCTTCCTTAATTATTTCATTCTCTATCATTTCAAGCTCTGCAGCCTGAAGAAAGCATATTACATCATCCAATTTCAATTCATTGAAATTATGCTTCTGAAGGATGAACTTGCAAGCAGTATACCATTCCTTTGGCATTGAATTGAGTAACTTTGTATTTAAATCAAAGTCAGTCATTACATAATCAGTTTTCCTCAATTCATTCACAATAGCTAGAAAACGTTCTAGAATTGATTTTAACCTTTCTCCCTCCTTATACTTGAACATTTCCAACTGTTGCTTCAATCTTTGTTTCTTTATATTCTTTAGCTCAGTATTCCCTTCATAAATCTCAAGTATGGCATCATACATTTGTTTGGCAGTTGTATGATGTGCCACCTTGGTTAAAATCTCCCAAGACAGTCCTAGCTTAATCATAGCTAAGGCCATGTCATCCACCTTTCTCATTCTTTCTCTTACAGCAGCAGTTCCAGCTGTGTTTGCACCTTCCTCAACTGCAGCTTGTGGACCATTCTTGATGGAGTTCCACATATCAACATCATTATAGCATACGGCTGCTTCAAAAAGCACTTTCCACTTGGTAAAGTTTTCCTGTCCATACAATCTTGGTATCTTGTTAGTAGACACCTCTTGTTCCTTATATCCAGACATTTTCAAAGACTTAAAATTAGTTTCTTTTAAAAAAAAGTATTAAAATAATCAGATCTGAAACCAGGTTGTTCAGATCTGATGTGTCTGATATGATTAGAGCAAGATTTAGATATAAAGATTAAAGCTTTAATTGAAATAAGGAAGATAAAACACCGGTAATTTGTAGATCTGGAAGAAAAGTGAAGAACAGAGCTGCTGACGTCACAAATCAATGGAACAGTGGTCTGCTTACGTCATCTTTCTTCAAATCTTTAATCAGCAACAAGAATCTTTCCAAAATAGCAGCAATAGGCTTTGATACCACTTGTCAGGTCCCCGAATTTCAGCTGGATTTTACTCAAATCATGTCACAACTCACACAATTAAATGTGTCGACAAGGGAGTTAATGACGGGTTGCTATATTTAAAAAGATTATTATTTGTTTAAGGCGGAATCAATAACAAACAGGGTAGTTGCAATTAATAATCAGAGTTAGAAAACACAAACAAGATTCACTCAAAAGATTTCCATTTATATAATATTTATCATACAAAGTGGACAATCTATTTAGGGTTTCTTTTAGGTAAACGACAGTAGCTCAATAAAGATTATCGTATTCAGCCGCCTATTTTTCCGTGTTGTGTCTCCTCCTTTTTTCAGGTGTGCCCTAATTATTCCTTTTATAGACCTGACACCCTTGGACAGCTGTCATTCCTTCTAGAAACCCTAAATACAATCGTACATATTCAAATTACATATTCAAATTAATCTAAGTGTAAAACAAGTCTTCCGGGTAGGCTTTGCATCACTTTTGTCTTTCCAAGTATGCTCTGCCATCCTTCAGGACTTGGTAACAAAGAAGTGTGCTCGGGATCAGTTTCCGGGTAGACTTTACATGAAGAGTATTTTACCAAGTAAAATACTCACCGGGTAGACTTCAATCTTCTTGACTTTGTCAGACTTTGCCCGACATATCCTTACGAGCAACCTTGTTCTTCAATGGTCCCTTCAACCTTTTGCTAGAGAAAAGCTTATTAGAAAAGTGTGCTTGGTAGCACTGTTACTTGCTTAAGTTGAACCTTGCCCGATGATACTTGAGATATATCATTGAATCATCAAGCCTACTTGGACCATACTTATTAATGAATACCTTGCTCGGTCTTCCAATTGCTTGGCTTCATGAGCTTGGTTAGCCTAAAGCTTACTCGGAAGTGAACTTTACTTGGATATGAAGAACAAACCTGCTTGATAAAGTGAATCTTGCTCGGATCTGCATAGACTAGTGAACCTTTCCCGGTAATACACAAGTTTGCAAACCTTGCTCGGATATTCACTAAAGAAGACTTCCAGAAGATAACCTTGCCCGATAGACAAAATATCATGCCCGGCTAAGTAAAAGCTTGCTCGGAGGTCTAAGGTGTGCCCAGATCCATACTTAGCAAATTCTGAGGAGGTTGAGAAGATTCCAATCTTCCATATGTTCCATAGCACAAGTCTTTGACTTAACAATCTTCCCCTTAGGTCATTTCTTGACCCAACAATTATAATATGTATGGTGAAAAGGAGATGTGGTGGGTTAAAAGGAAAAGTAATAACACGGAGTACTAAAAGAAACAATGAATTTTGTTGCTTTACTTGTTCATTTCATATACTAACTGAAGTTGTAATTCAAATATGATTTCAATTAAAGTGATAACTAATCCATTCAAAAGATTAGATCAATAGTTTACTATTTCGTTGAATTGAGTTGTGTTCAATTAGCTTAGATTAAGAATCCGTCAATCCCAACAAATTGTTCAAGCGAACTATTGAAGATCCAAACAACCAAAGACTAACAACTAATGACACAAACATCAATTATTTCATCAAAGATCGGTAGTTAGCTTAGGATTCTTTTAACAAAACAGTTGCTTGTGTTTTATTCATTAGTAGTACGTAACAGTTTTGTTAGATGTCCCGTTCACCTTTAGCTCATCAGTTCGCACATGTATATAATGAAGAAGAAGGTCTCTTATTCATTAACACTTTCATACATCACAACATTCACCTGATTAATGTAATCTTACACTAGAAAATTAGTGAATGAATGATAAGCTAGGGTTGAGGGGGAGCAATAGATTGTAATCTTTATATTATAATTAATGCAAAGTTATTCTTCCATATGAAACCTATTATTAACTTTATAATTTCCACCACTTAAGTTGTTTTTGTTAAATACTAATTGAATTATAGTTCAAAGATGAATTCAATTAAAGTGAAACTAATTCACACAAAGAATTAGATCAGTTGTTTACTGTTTATTAGTTGTGATTGCGCTCAAGGCTTAGATTGAGATCTAGAATCCTAACAATTGGTATTAGAGCCACGGATTTCTAAAACTGATCTAATAATCAATTAAGAAACAAAGATTGTTGTGGGTAGAAATTTCAAGTATCCCAACAAGAGAATCCTCGCAGTACACCATCATCAAAAACAACATACATGATCCTCAGTAAGTATCATTATTAACCGTCATTACGCTTTCACAATTAGCTTTTTCTTACAGGAAACAGTCAGTAATTAATGCTTAGCTGAAGACTTGGTCAAACATTGAAGATTAGAGACGATGGAGGCTGTTACAACATGATTAAGACAAAGATATGCAATCTGTAATGGTTCCAGGATCCTCGCCATGACAATTAATGTAAATTATAGTTTTAAAATATATAAAAGTTGTGACGATCGCATAAGACACATTCCACACACGCAAGCACACTTGTACTCATAGCGACAATCATAGCACTTTCAAACGTTTAATCGCCGATTTTTATTAATATGATTGAAGAAGCGCGATAAGTTTTCCCTTTCCCCGAGGTGTTTTTTTTGCCAGAGATCCTCTAAGGATCAAGTGGTTTTCCTCGTTAAATTGTTGTGTCAATCGTATCATATACTTGTTAGTTTTATTACACACTCAAGAATCATACCTCACATTCAAAGTTTAGTTACTAGAGTATCCTTGTTTAATTAATGATCAAAATAGTTTGGCGCCCACCATGGGGAAAGTGGTGGTTTACACATTCAAATTCTAGTTCTCGTTATCAATCACTACCAATTAAGCACACAGTCTTGTCTTTTTTGATCATCAAAAATGTCTATAAATGAATATTTTTTAAGCTCCTAGTAAATGGTTAACACTTCAAGGATGTATGGTCCTATGGCCTTAAATCATGTATTGATGGGATGCTTCAAAAGTTCTGGAATCCATTGGGTCTTTAAGCAGTTTTCCATCTGGCTATTCCCAAATGTGAATATTATTTTGCTTAAAAGGCGGACCCGCATTTTATCTGCTATTATAAGTTATTAAACTTGATCACTATTGTACTTTGTACAAGATTCACTACTGACTTGATCAAACTACGTTGGGAGTCATACATTGCCACCTTGCTCGCGTCTTATTACCATTAAGAAATGGACCACACTGGACATAATGTATGTAAGCCAAACAGATGAAGTTCCACAACAAGTTCCTCAACAACAAAAGCAACAATATCAACAACAAATGCCCCAATCACAATTTCAACAGTTTGCACCTCCAAGGCCCATAAAAAGGCAAATGGGTCAATTTAGAGTAAGATTGGGGGTACCAAGAATACATGCAAGGGAAATGGTAGGGGGGTTGAAGCTCATTTTCGACCGGTCATCACTAATAATTCTTCTCCGGTGGTTATTCCTAAAAATCAACGAGGAAGGACATTTAAGGTTTTAACCAGTTCACTCCAAAGTCAACCAAAGTATAAAGGTTTATATACGAAAGAACCTTATTTTCACTTGGAGGCGTGTGACTTTATTTGCAACACGATTGGGGGTCAAGGTTTTTCATCGGAAGAGGTTAAGTTGGTACTTTTTCAATTTTCTTTGGAAGATAAGGCGAAATGATGGTTTTACACATTGCCTTCCGCATCAATTTATTCGTGGGCTGAGATGAAACAAAGATTTTTGGAAGAGTTTTACATGGCTCAAAGACTAACGATGCAAGCATAAGTTTGAGAACTTTCCAACAACAATCGGGTGAGATGTTTCATGAAGCATTTGAACGATTTAATATGATGATCAAGAATTCTCCTCACCATGGTATTGCTCTTTGGGAATTGTTGAGTACTTTTCATGAAGGGTTGAATATGGAAGATGAGCGGGATTTGATGTCGATTACAAATGGTACATTTGGTACTAATTATGAGTAAGATGATTGGGCGTTTTTGGAACAAATTTCGGTCACATAAAAAAGAAAGGCTCAAACCGCAAGAAGAGCAAGGCCGGCAATTGGAACACCGCAAGTACATGCTATGGAAGATGGAGGAGTACGAAGCACGAATCAAGTAATTGATGTTCGTACTAATTGTAACGAATTGGGTCATGCAGCGAATGTGTGCATGGTGGGACAAGAACAAGTGAAGGAGGTGAATGTGATTCAAGGTCAAGGGGGGAGGTGGTAGATACTATAACATGAACTCAAACACTTACCACCCCGGGTTGAGAAATCATCCCAGTTTTCGTTATGGGAATCCGGCTACTCAATCCAATCCGACTTTCAAAGGGAATCTAGGTAATTGTGTTCCGCGCCAACAATACAACAATCAAGGGTTTCAAAGTCAATTTCAACAAACGAGGGCTGGTCAAAGTGGGTCTTCGGGCCAAAGTTCTTCAAGTGGGAATGAAGTCATGGATATGCTTAAGATGATGCAACAAGACATGCAAAGGAGAAATCAACTTGATGAAGCTCGCATGCAAAAAAGATGAAGTTCGTGACAAAGCCATTCAATTGTTGACTACCCAAATGGGTCAACTTGCAACCGAAGTGTCGGATTTGAAGAAAAACAAAGGTCAGTTGCCAATCGACACCAAGGTAAATACTTCCCATAGTTCTTCTCATAATGATCTTATTAACCATGTTAGTGTTTTCAAAAGTGGTAAAGAATATAAAACTAATTTACTGTAGGGTTTGGTTAATGGGATAGTTGAGGACATTACGGGGAATGAATGTGATGAGGATGAGGCCTCACCAAAAATTGTTTCTAAAAATCCAATTGTTGAAAATGTAATTGAAAAACCAGGTGTGGGTAATAATTCAAAAGACAAAAACAAGAAAGTTGAACCGAATTCGGTTCCATTTCCTTTGGCTTTGCTTGACCCGGGTAAGAAAATCTAATTTTAAAACGGGGTCCTCAAAAGGAAGATATGTGGGACGTGTTTAAACATGTAAAAGTAAATTTACCTCTTCTTGAAGCAATCAAACGAGTTCCCGCATAAGCAAATTTTTAAAAGAATTATGCACTCAAAAGAGGCAACAAAAAGTGCCTAAATGGGTGGATTTAACCGAGCGGATAAGTGCGATTTTAAAAGGAGATCTTCCTCCTAAGCTTCAAGATCCGGAAACACTCTTAATTAACATTCAGGTTGGTGATTTTCAAATGTCTAGGGCATTGTTAGATCTTTGGGCCGTAATTAGCATTCTCCCAGGGGGTTTATATGATCAATACGACTTTGGTCCTTTGAAACATGTTGAGACCATGATTGTAGTGACTGATTTGTCTCATAAACTTCCTCGTGGAATTGTGCGGGATGTGATCGTGAAAGTTGAGGATTTTTATTATCCTATTGACTTTTTGGTGTTGGATTATTCATCAGGGTGACTCATGTCAACAACAAAATGTTATCTTGGGTCGAACCTTTTTGAAAACTGCCCATGCAATCAGTGATTGTAGATTTGGTACTGATGACATGGCATTTCAAAATCAAAAATGTGCCTTAATGTTTTCCCTAACGCTACTAATTCTTCAAGTGGTGAAGAGTGTTTTAGGGCAGATGTGGTGGATCATTGTATTCCTCATAATATGATGAGGATTTTGTGGAAGCTTGTATTTGTGATGATTCCGAACATGTACACGTATGTTCTTTGAGGGTGGAGGAGCAAAAAAAAAGATGTTCTAGCTATTCAAGAGGGAAGACCACCATGGACACATCAATTCGAGAGCCTACTAATAGAGATTAACTCGGACACAAAACCATCTTTGGAGTGTCCACCAAAGGTTGAATTGAAGGAACTTCCGAGCCATTTGAAGTATGCATTTTTAGGAGAGAATGAAACCCTCCCGGTTATCATTTCCTCTAACTTGGAGAAAGATCAAAAGCGGGCGTTGGTGAAAGTTTTGGAAGCACATAAGGCGGTCATTGGATGGACACTTACAGATTTAAAAGGTATAGGTTCGTCTATTGTTATGCATAAAATAATTACGGATAAGGAGGCTAAACCAACAAGGGAGACCCAAAGGAGATTAAACCTGAACTTGTGGTAAGTGGTGAAAAAGGAGGTGATAAAGTGGTTGGATGCGGGGATCATCAATCCCATTTCAGACAGCGCATGGGTGAGCCCGACAAAGGTAGTGCCCAAGAAAGCCGGCATCTAGGTAATAAAAGATTATAACAGTGAACAAATTGCCACCCGACCGGTAACCGGGTGGCGAGTATGTATCAATTATAGAAAACTAAATACCTCCACCTCAAAAGACCATTTTCCGTTACCGTTCACTGGCCAAATAGTTGAAAACTTTCTGGTCAAAAATATTGTTGACTTTTGGATTGGTATTCAAGGTATAATCAAACTGCAATCCACCCTGATGACCAACACCAAACCACCTTCACTTGTCCATATGGTACTTTTTCCTTTAGGCGAATGCCGTCGGGATTGTGTAATGCCCCGACCAGTTTTCAAAGAGGTTTTATGGATGACTTTTCCATTTTCGGCTCAACTTTCGAGTCTTTTCTCAATGATTTAGAAAAAATTTTGAAAAGATGTGCTGAGACAAACTTGGTTTTAAGTTGGGAGAAAAGTCATTTCATGGTGCAAGAGGGCATTGTGTTGGGTCATGTGTTGGGTCCTTGCCACCCCCCGAAAAATGTCAAAGGGGTGAGATCATTTTTGGGACATGCCAAATTCTACAGGAGATTCATTAAAGTTATTAGTGCAATTTCAAAACCTTTATGTAATCTCTTATTAAAGGATGTCCCCTTTGAGTTTACAAATGAGTGTTTGCAAGCTTTTGACAGTTTGAAGGAAGAATTAATGCAAACACACATTTTGTAATAGCCGGATTGGTCAAATCCATTCAAAATTATGTGTGATGCTAGTGATAGCATGGTTAGGGTGGTATTGGGTCAAAGAGTGGATAAAAAGCCGGTGGTGATTTATTATGCGAGGCACAATAGAATTACACCACTACCGAAAAAGAGTTTCTTATGGAAGTGTATGCCTTAGACAAGTTCCGTTCGTATATTTTGGGAAGTAAAGTTGTGGTGTATTCAAATCATAGCATAGTCCAATATTTTATGGAAAAGAAAGATGCAAAACCGCGCTTGATTCGATGGCTGTTGTTGTTACAAGAGTTTAATCTTGAAATCTATGACAAGAAAGTTTGTGAGAATGTAGTAGCGGATCACTTCACTTGAAGGTGTTGATGATCCGATGGAGAATAAAAAATTTCCAAATGAACAGTTGCTTGCCATTTCAACCTCACCGTGGTATGCTCATTATGTTAACTCTTTAGCCATGGGTGAGATTCTGGAACATTGGTCAAAGAAACGTAGACAACAATTCATGGCCCAAGTCAAGCAATACATTTGGGATGAACCGGACCTTTTAAAGGTTGGAGCGGATCAAGTTCTTAGAAGATGTGTACCCGAGAATGAAGTACAAGAGATTTTGAAACACGCTAATTCGTCGGCATGTGGGGGTCATTTTAATGGCTCTAAAACGGGGTATAAAGTACTTACATGCGGGTTTTATCGGCCAACCCTTTTTAAAGATACTAATGAATAAGCTCGACATTGCAAAAATTGTCATAGAATGGGGGGGATATCAAAAGGGAATGAAATACCTTTACCACCCATCTTGGTAGTCGACATTTTTTATCTTTGGGACATAGACTGCATGGGCCGGTTTCGAACTCGTATGGGTATCTATATATTCTTGTTGCAGTTTATTATGTGTTAAAGTGGGTTAAAGCGGTTGCAACAAGAACTAATGATCACTCCGTGGTGTGCAAGTTTGTACAATCCAACATTTTTTTAAGATTTGGAATTCCAAGAGTAATTATAAGTGATGGTGGATCGCACTTCAATAACTTCACATTTGGCAAGTTGTTAAAACGTT
This sequence comes from Bidens hawaiensis, assembly GCF_021521415.1. NCBI lineage: Eukaryota > Viridiplantae > Streptophyta > Magnoliopsida > Asterales > Asteraceae > Bidens > Bidens hawaiensis. The sequence continues at coordinate 260,379 of NW_027494457.1, forward strand.
ACGGTGTCAATAACCGAATTGCAATTCCATACCATCCTCAAACGAGTGGCCAAGTTGAAGTTTCCAATCGACAAATTATGGAAATTCAATGAAGACAGTTCAAGTCGATAGGAAAGATTGGTCGGTTAAATTGGATAATTCATTGTGGGCATATCGCACCGCCTACAAGACACCAATTGGTACTACTCCTTATCGGTTGGTGTATGGTAAGGGTTGTCAATTTCCAATGGATTTGGCTCACCGGGCATTATGGGCAATTAAGAATGTGAATATGGATTATAATGAAGCGGGTTAGTTGAGGGAATTGAATTTGATCGAATTAGAGGAAATCCAGGATGAAGCGTATGAATGTGCCTCGGCTTATAAAGAAAAACTAAAAAGGGTGCATGATGCTAAGATAAGGAAGTGAACGTTTGAAGTTTGGGAAAAGGTGTGGCTTTACAACTATAAACTCAATTTTTTTCCCGGAAATCTTAAAAGCAAGTGGATAGGTCCTTATGTCATCACAAGAGTAGGGAAGTTTGGTGATGTTGAGATTGAAGATATGCAAAATCAAGTTAAACAAGTTGTGAATGGACATCGCCTTATACCTTACTTAGAAGAGAAAGATTGACATGAGAAGGTGAGTTTCATTCTAAGCTCACCGGATGGTCTCACTTCGTAAAGGCCCAGGTTGGTTGTATAGTTTAGTTTAGTTTTTATACAAATTGGTTTTAAAAATTACGTTTCTTGGAGTGTGTCCAAATCAAGTGTGGGGAAATTCTCATGAATTTCTTTGCCGTGTCGGGGACAACTCGAATTTTTCATGGGGGTAGGGTAATTTTTGGTTTTTTTAGGTAATTTTTAAGTTTCTATATATTGTTTTTGTTTGTTAAAGAAAAAAAAGAAAAAAATATATTGGACTGTGGACCACGATCCTTGACCGTGGCCTACGGTGGCTGAAACCGTGGGTTATGGTGGACAGACACACCACCGTACAGTGTGGTCTGTATACTGTGAAGCATATTGACTGTGGCCTACGTTATAGACTGTGGCCCACGGTCCAAACCTGATGGTCCGATATGAGTAGGTGACCATGGACCATGGTCCACACCGTGGCCCACTATGCGATCAATTGCAGCAGCCTCCACCTGTTATTATAACATAAATAAAAAAATTAAAACAGTTGCAGCCACATATTTACCTTCTCTTCTTTCTTCCTTCACCTCCACAAATCATCTTATTTTTTATTACCTCACTACAAACCCTAACCTCCATCATCATAACTTTCTCAAACAACCATCAGTTTCTAAGGTGCTTGGCCCTATTTTGAGTGGATTTTTGTGAGGATTAACAATATCAACTCTAGTTCCACTAATTTCTAAGTTTTAATCCGATTTGAGCAATTGGGTGTTGAAATTCTTAAGAAAATTTGGGGATTTTTGCCTTTTGTGAAGAAGTTGTATCATCCTATTCAACAACAATGTTTATTCTTTTTCAATTCTTTGTATACATTGCAAAAAGTGTTAAGGTAGAATTGATTTGAATTGTACCCACTTGATTGTTTGGTTAATTAGTGTGATGGTGATACATTGTGATTGTGGATAGTAGATAAGTGCTTTAAATTTGTTTTTTACATTGAAAAGTTGAAAATCAAGTGTTTATTTGAGTTTTGTGATTTTGGTGAATTGAATAATTGGTTGAATATCCATAACCATAGTAGCAAGCAAGTGTGGGGATGTACCTATTGGATTAACATTTTTTGTTTTGGGTGATTTATGTGTGTAGATGGGTAGAACCTCATAAAAAGGAAAAGGGAAAGCCAAATCCTCCAGTGGTCGAGTGGCTCAAGTCAAATGGAAAATAATGCAAGAAGAGCAAAAGCAAGTGCGAGTGCAGATTCCCAAACCAAACTGGAGAGGCGGGGTGTTTTCAAGCTACCCCTTAGAATGGCAACCTGAATTTTTTAGAGATAAATTGAGCACATTGCAAAAGATAAGTGAGGCGTTTATGTGTGAGAAAAAGGTGATTGGTCCCTATTTTGAAGCATTCGGGGTATTGGATAAGTTTAAAGCGCTAGGTTTGGAGACAGAGCTAAAGTGCTATGATGAAGAACACAACACATTGTATGACAGAAAAATTGAAGAATGGGTATCGAATTTGAGGTGTCCAATGTTTAAAAATGCCACCGACATGAAACTGATTAGCACGGTGGGTCGAAATCAAGTGGTGATGTCTTTTGAAACCTCTAACTAAATTGCCATATTTAATAGCAAGCCTGCTAACTTGTACATATACCCAATGGTGAAAGAATTGTTTGAGGAACCCGACAAACATCCTTAATGGCATACTATGTTGGCAAAAGTCCTTAAAGGTGGTAGGGGTATGAGTTCGCATATAAGGAGCACTAATTTGAAGATTGAAGTGAAGTTGCTGATGACAATCTGTTTAACCAAATGTGGTACCCCGTCGGGGGAGATATTTTGATTGTGAGGAATAACGTTATTCCCATTTTGTATGCGTTGATGCGTGGGAAACCATTAATTTCCTTCTGTTACTTGGTCATGCATAATATATGGATTAGCCGAGAGAGTAACAAGCGGAAATCAATACCGCACTGTCGACTGATCACAGCAATACTGAAGTTGCATGCGATTGTTCAAGAAGATTCTATTGGGATGAAAAAAAACGTTCAAAGAGCACATGTTGAAGGATTTGGGATCGGGGTGGACATATACCAAAGAGGATAGATATCATCAGCTTAAAAGTGATAATGTGAAGTGGAGAGTGTTAAGAGAAGATGTGGAGGCTGAGTCGGGAGAAGAGGAGGAAGAAGTGGAGGAAATGAGTGAACCAGACAGTATGGAAACTGGTGGTGTTAGTAGTTCCCAACATAGGGGTGGGGATTATTAATCGGTTTATGCTTTGTATGATAGTAATTGGGCCCACATGGGGTCAATTAATGAGGTGGTGGAAATACATAGCCCTCGACCTACAATAATTGGTCAGAGGAGTCTCGGGCCTTGTTTGACTATCAAACTATGGGGGCAAACGCTGAGCGTGCGGAGAAAGAAAGACATGATCGTTTGGAGATGTGGAACCGAGCTCAAGCTTATGGGTGAGAGCAAGAAATCAACATGCGGTATCTAGATGATCGAAATAGAATAATGCACAATCAACGGCATGCGGGTGAGCCAGTTGTACCGGATCCACCAAGCGTGGATTACACGGCCTTACCGCCGTTAGACATTCTTGTGCGTTCTCCCGAACCACCCCTACATAATTCAATGTGGTTAGAACCAATGCAAGGAATGGAACCACCACTACCATCTAGAGAGGGCTGTAGCAAAAGCAGCTGGGCGTTTAACTTTGGTGATTTTTCAGATTTTATGACGTCCATCTTTGGGCCTCCCTAACCGCCTTATTATTGATCAAGTTTCCATCGTTTCAGGTGAACTCAATTCTGTATATTATGTGACAATCGTCAATTTCAGGTTAACTCCGTTAACTCAACTCCGTCAATTCAAACTTTAAGATCATTGAATCTATAACGCACACATCATTACATTTAAACTAGGGTTTAAATGACGCTTAACACTTACTACATGTGTAGTCTTTCTGGATTTGCACCGAAACGCAAACGAGTTGACGCAAACGATTGATAAATAAACGAAAAACGTCAAAAAAATAATTATGTGATAATTATGTGTTAGACTTATGTGTTATGTGATAACATGATTATAAACGTTAACTCAAGACGAGAACTAAGTTAGTTAAGTTAGAAAAACAACACTTGAAAGTAGAGGGACTTGAGTGTAACTTGTGTGTCTATAAATATAACCTTAAAAATTAAACCCTAACTATTATTATTATTATTAATCCCAACCCTATCGCCCCCCCCCCCCCTCCCCTTTGCTCCTTGCTGCCGTCGACTTCCACACACACATACATCAAGAAATCAAGTGTTTAATCCAAGAACTAGGTGCTAGGAAGGTATAATTGATCATCCTTTACATTCTTGTAGCTTAATTTTGATGTTTGTTGGGTTAACCACAAACCCTAGACCTGCCGATTTTGTGTATGTAGATAGCTAACATGATTGTGGTTGATTGAATGATGATTTGATAAGTAGATTGAATCTTGTTGCATGTTGATTGTTGTGTCTTTGATTTGAGTTCAAACACAAACCCTAATCAAGTATGTAATATGTAATTGATATGCATGGATAGTGGTTGTAGTGTCTAGCATGTTATATGATTGATTTATGGTCCATAGATAGTTAAATTGTTGAGTTTTGATGTGAACAGATTCTGGACAGAATGTGTATACGATGTTTAAGTGACTGTAACGAAGTGTAAACGTGAAAATTGGTTGAGATTGTGGGTACTACAGTAAACTAGGTTGAGTCTAGTTTCTATAAAGTATAAGTTTGTAATTTTTGGACAAGTAGAAGTTTACTTTTATGATTTTACAAAAACGTTGTGCAAAGCTGAGCTGTTAGACCTGCTGTTAGGTTATGTTGTAAATGTTATATCTCATGAACTACGAGACCAATTGGGTTGGTTCCACTTCTGGAAGTTGACTCATTGAGTTAGGAACCAAACCCAAGTGGTCTTGCATTTATTGGATTTTTCGTTTAACGGTAATTGCAAATAACATTCTCTTGCGCATGAATCTGACTGATATGAGTTTACTGTAGTGTTTTGATCATTATGAGAAATCTATATGGAATAAAAATAAGATAAAATATGTTCTGGAAACCTAAGACATGTATGTTTCAGTGGTGACTTTTGGTGAATTAATTGAGATGATATGATCGGTGAAATAGTACAATCTTTCAAGTAGAAATTCTGTCACAGTGAAACTAGCTGCTGAGTTGTGTATAAATGCATGAAATATGATATTTCTTATATAATTGTTATGTTTTGACCAAAATACCCTTGCGGGGAATAGTTGCAAATTGATTGCCATGATTTGACCAAATTGCCCTTATGGGGAATAATGGCTAGTAATTGTTATTTGTTGACCAAAATGCCCTTACGGGGATAATTGCTAGTAAAGTATGTTATTAATACATGACACAAAAGTAATTGTTCACTCACGTATCGTATCACAATTGTACTTGTTTAAGTCACACACGATTCACAAACGAAACACGAAACATGTTACGTGCATAGGTATTATGTGCCGAGTCTAGAGACTCGTTAAACATACCGATACTTAGAAAATCTCTTTGTTATTTAGAACGCTAGAGAGTTTCTACGACGCGCATCACTTGGTGATCTAATTCGGGATATTCTTCGCAAACAGTGAGTTCACTTACCCCACTCTTAAACTGTTTTCAAACGTTTTTCACTTGGGGGAGATAACATACTCCGATAAACGCATTTTTGAGATAAACGCATATTTAAGATTTTGTTATAAATTATATATCACTTGTAAAGACTAAGCGGCAAACGTAACATTTGAAGTCCCACACATCGAACCGGTTAATATTTAGAATAGCGAGTCACTGTTGAGTAGTACTACTGGGTTTGACAAACCCCACCCGACGCTAAGCTCAACTGGAGGTTGAGTGGGTGTAATTTTGGCTAACACTTACCATGGTCTGGATTGACCTGGTGACGGGCACTTGATAAACAGTCAGCTTCGGTGTCGAACAACTTAGTAATACTTGTTGTATAGATTAGCTACCTATCGATATATAATTTGACATACCATTATCTGGTAACGCAAAACGCCGTAACGTGGTTACGCAAAACGCGAAACGCCGTAACGTGGTTACGCAAAACGCAAAACGCCGTAACGTGGTTACGCAAAACGCTTAAACGCCGTAACGTGGTTACGCAAAACACTTAACGTAAACGCTGAATGCAAACGCTAAACGATTTATCTTATATAACTTGTGAACTCACCAACCTTGTGTTGACACTTTTAGTATGTTATTCTCAGGTAGCCGAGGCGGGCGCGCGGTTTAGGAGCATGCATTAAATGAAAACACTTTTATTCTGCAAACTTATTTTTAACAGTTATCTTTGGTTTTAAGTCGTCCTGCGTGACGCAAATTTTGAATTAAGGTTTTTTTTACGCTTCCGCACTTATTTGCATTTAAACGTTTTTATGGTTTGATTATAACTGATGATTCCGATTCTGCCAGCTCACACCCTCTGACGGTAAAACTCCGTGAGTGGATTTTGAGGGTGTGACAGATTGGTATCAGAGCCATTGGTTATAGCGAACTAGAAGCTGCATGCATACTAGACTATAACCGCGACGACCCATTAGTTATAATGATACGCACTGCATAGGTTTGTGTAGTCTTGAAATCTTCTCTTTACCTATTTTCACTCATACGCGCGCGCATACACGGCTTACCTGTAGGAATGTCGACGCCACCCTCATCATCATCCGATTCGATGACGCATGCTCACGGGAAGGAACCTAAGTTACCTACCGCCTCGCCACCCCGCGTAGTCCCGGAACTCGAAGCTCCCGCACCGAAGAGGTACCGCCTATCCGGAGGCCTTTACGAAAACGACGTTAGCTGGGATTGGTACCCTAACATGATCAGACGTAGGGTCTATAGCGAACAAGTTCCCCCGTTGCCTCACCCGAACCATCCTGCTTATCCCAACACCCTACCACCCATAACCGAACCTGTAGAGCGAGTTCTCGCAGCTGTCGTTTCTTGTTTGGAGCGTGATGTGGGTTACATGCGCTACACGAGAGAGAACGTTTCCAGACTGTTTAAAGACGGAACCGAGACTAAGGAGGAGATTGCCCGCATGGCAGCGGCAATGAAAGATATGAAAGAGACTAGTGAGCAACAAATGAAGGTTATGATGAAGATGCAAGCTGAGATGATAGACTTGCAAGAGCAACTCCAAGAAGCAAGGACCCGAACTGAGATAGCGTTAGAGCGTTGCGATGTCTTACAAACTTGCTCAGAACGCAGCCGAACCTGAGGCAGAGCCTGAGGCCGAGCCTGGGGCAGAGCCTGAAGTAGAACCTGAAGAAGATCCCGAAGAGGAGCCTGAGGAAGATCCCGAGGAGGAACCCGAAGAGGAACCGGAGGAAGAACCGGCTGAGCCAGAGGCACACTCAGAGGTGTCCACAGACGATGTACAAATGTGCAGATCCTTTGATTGGAACTGGCTAACGCGATGAACTGGGAGGAGTTCAAGAGCATGATGCGAGAGGAGTACTGTCCGAGGGAAGAAATTTCGAAGTTAGAGTCGGAATTTTGGTCGTTGAAGATGGTGAGCTCGGAAATCGAAGCCTACACTACTCGTTCGCACGAGTTGGCTGTGATGTGTCCGCGAATGGTGGATCCGCCGAGCAAGAGGATAGAAATGTACATTGATGGTTTAGCACCGCAAATTCAGGGCATGGTGACGTCTTCCAGACCAGCCACGATCCAACAAGCGATCCGTTTAGCTCACAAACTGACGGATCAGGCTGTGACCCAAGGTGCGTTACCACCTAGGGGTTCGACCGTTAAAGCCCGTGACAACCAGAGTAACGACAATAACAGCAACAGCAACCCGAACAGCGGGAAGAGAAAGTTTGACAACACCAGATCTTCATCCTCGAACCTCCCACCGCAACAACACTACCGTAAGCCCGAGTTCACTCGGAGCTTTAACACTCAGAATCACAACAACAACAACGGTAGCGGGCAGGTTTCGAGCGGATATGCTGGGAAATATCCAAAGTGCAACAGGTGCAACTATCATCATGTTGGCCAGTGTGACCGTGTCAAGTGTCAAAGATGCGGAAAGATAGGTCACCCAGCGAAAGAGTGTAGAGGAGACCTTGCGGCAAAGGGTGCTCCTAAGCCACCGATGACAACTAAGGGATGTTTTGAATGTGGGCAGGAAGGTCATTTCCGGAAGGATTGCCCCAAGCTGAAACAGAATGACAACAATGGGGGTAATGGAAGTGGCAGTAATGGTGGAGGAAATGGCAAAGGAAGAGCGTTTGTGATTGGATCGGGTTAAGCCCGCAATGATCCGCATGTGGTGTCTGGTAAGTTCCCTGTAAACGATTGTTTTGCTTCTGTTTTGTTTGACACTGGAGCTGATAGGAGTTTTGTGTCGAAAGCCTTTAGCCAACTTTAAGACCTTACTCCAACCCCGTTAGATGCTAAGTTTCCTGTTGAACTAGCTAACGGTAAAACTGTAGTAACAACTCATATACTTGCGGGATGTAAGTTGAAACTGTCAGGTCATGTCTTTGACATCGACCTTATTCCTTTTACGCTTAGTAGTTTCGATGTTGTTGTCGGCATGGACTGGTTATCCGAGAACCGAGCGGAGATTATATGCCATGATAAGATAGTCCATATAACCACCCCTTCCGGCGAGATCATTTCGGTCCGAGGCGAGAGAAGCGGCATGACCACCAGCGTCATTACCCTTATGAAGGCACAGAAGTATCTACGAAAGGGTCATCCGGCAATTTTGGCGCAGATTGTTGAGAAACCCGCGGAGGAGAAACGAATTGAAGATATACCTGTTGTGCGAGACTTCCTGGAAGTTTTCCCAGAGGATTTGCCCGGACTCCCTCCTATTCGTCAAGTCGAATTCCAAATCGAGTTGGCACCCGGTGCAGCACCCATAGCACGAGCCCCGTATCGGCTCGCACCGGCGGAACTTCAGGAGTTGTCCACTCAGTTGCAAGATTTGTTGGATAAGGGTTTTATCCGACCTAGCTCATCGCCATGGGGAGCCTCTGTCTTGTTTGTCCGAAAGAAAGACGGGACTTTCCGAATGTGCATCGACTACCGGGAGTTGAAGAAGGTGACGGTCAAGAACCGTTATCCTTTACCCCGAATTGATGATTTGTTTGACCAGCTTCAAGGATCGAGTTACTACTCGAAGATTGATCTACGATCCGGTTACCACCAGCTGAGAGTGCGCGAAGAAGATATCTCAAAGACGGCTTTCAGAACACGGTATGGTCACTACGAGTTTTCGGTTATGCCTTTTGGCCTAACCAACGCGCCAGCCGTATTTATGGATCTCATGAATCGAGTATGCAAGGCGTACCTCGACAAGTTCGTGATTGTTTTCATCGATGATATTCTCGTCTACTCCAAGAACGAGACTGACCACGAAGAGCACTTAAGGGTAATTCTGGAACTATTGAAAAAGGAACAACTGTATGCTAAACTCTCGAAATGTGAATTTTGGCTTCGCGAGGTTCACTTTTTAGGACATGTGATCAACGAGAATGGTATCCATGTCGATCCCGGTAAGGTAGAGGCCATCAAAAACTGGGAAGCACCTAAGACTCCGACTGAGGTGCGACAATTCCTAGGACTGGCCGGCTACTACCGGCGTTTCATCGAGGGATTTTCAAAATTGCTCAACCCCTCACCGCTTTGACCCACAAGGGCACTAAGTACAACTGGGGTGACGCGCGAGAATCCGCTTTTCAACTGTTGAAAACCAAGCTTTGTAGCGCCCCTATTTTAGCCCTCCCCGAGGGAACGGAAAATTTTGAGGTACACTGTGACGCATCTATACAAGGTCTCGGTTGTGTGCTGATGCAACTCGAGAAGGTTATAGCCTACGCCTCTCGACAACTACGGGTTCACGAGAAGAACTACACGACCCATGATTTGGAACTCGGAGCTGTGGTGTTTGCTCTTAAGATATGGAGGCATTACTTGTACGGTACCAAGTTTACCATTTACACCGACCACAAGAGTCTCCAACATATCTACGATCAGAAGGAGCTGAACATGCGACAGCGTCGTTGGGTCGAGTTGCTTAAAGATTACGATTGTGCCATCAAGTACCACCCTGGCAAGGCCAATGTGGTGGCCGACGCCCTCAGCAGAAAAGAAACAGATAAACCCAGACGGGTGAGAGCATTGCAACTCACGATTCATGCCAGCTTACCCGATCAGATTCGCGATGCGCAACTTGAAGCTTTGAAAGATGAAAATCTCCCATCGGAACTCATGCGGGGCATGAACAAGCAACTTGAAACCAGATCGAACGGGGTCCGATATTTTGAGAACCGGATTTGGGTTCCACGATACGGAGAGTTGAGAACTCTAGTGATGGACGAAGCTCACAAGTCCCGATATTCTATCCACCCTGGCTCAGATAAAATGTATCATGATTTAAAGGCACTTTACTGGTGGCCGAACATGAAAGCCGACATTGCCACCTACGTGAGCAAATGCTTGACTTGTGCCAGAGTCAAGATAGAATACCAGAAACCATCTAGTCTACTGCAACAACCGGAACTCCCAATGTGGAAATGGGAGCACATCTCAATGGATTTTATTACGGGTTTGCCTAAGACACCGACGGGATGCGATACCATCTGGGTGATCGTTGACCGGTTGACTAAATCGGCACACTTCCTAGCAATTAAGGAAACGGACAAAATGGAAAGACTGACTCGCGGATACATGAAAGAAGTGGTGTCTAGACACGGAGTGCCTGTCTCGATCATTTCCGACCGAGATTCTCGTTTCACCTCGCACTTTTGGAAGTCGCTGCAAAGCGCACTGGGCACCCGTCTTGATATGAGTACAGCATACCATCCTCAGACGGATGGGCAAAGTGAACGGACTATTCAGACCCTGGAGGATATGTTGCGTGCATGCGTTTTGGATTTCGGAAAAAGTTGGGAACCCCACTTACCCTTGGTAGAGTTTTCGTATAATAACAGCTACCACGCAAGTATTAAGGCAGCGCCGTTTGAAGCGCTGTACGGATGAAAGTTTCGATCACCACTCTGCTGGGCAGAGGTGGGTGACAGCCAAATCACTGGTCCGGAACTGGTACTCGAAACCTCGGAAAAGATTGTTCAAATCCGAAATCGCATGGCAGTAGCACGAGATCGCCAAAAGAGTTACGCCGACAAGCGCCGAAAACCTCTCGAATTTCAAGTGAACGATCGGGTGTTACTCAAAGTCTCACCTTGGAAAGGTGTGGTTCGCTTTGGAAAGCGAAACAAACTGAACCCACGGTATGTTGGTCCGTACCGGATAACTGAGCGCATTGGCCCGGTGGCGTACCGACTGGACCTACCAACAGAACTCAGTGGCGTACACGATGTATTCCACGTATCAAATTTGAAGAAATGCCTATCTGGTGAATCCCAAGTAGTCCCTTTGGAGGAACTACAAGTTGATGAACAGTTACGTTTCATTGAAGAACCAGTCGAGGTTTTGGACTGGGAAACCAAAACGCTCAAACACAGCAAAATTCCAATCGTTAAGGTTCGTTGGAACTCGAGACGTGGACCGGAGTTCACGTGGGAACGCGAGGATCAAATGATGAAAAAGTATCCTCACCTTTTTGAAGGGCTAACCAAACACCGAAAACCGCGAAACCCGGCAAACCGTCAGACATCACCAGAGGTATGAATTAAATTTCGGGACGAAATTTCTTTCTACTATGGGATGATATGACAAACTGAAAATTTTTTTTTTTTACTCTTTCAGACTCTCATCACGACTTGACTCAAATTTTCGGGACGAAAATTCTTTAACATGGGAATGATGTGACAATCGTCAATTTCAGGTTAACTCCGTTAACTCAACTCCGTCAATTCAAACTTTAAGATCATTGAATCTATAACGCACACATCATTACATTTAAACTAGGGTTTAAATGACGCTTAACACTTACTACATGTGTAGTCTTTCGGGATTTGCACCGAAACGCAAACGAGTTGACGCAAACGATTGATAAATAAACGAAAAACGTCAAAACAATAATTATGTGATAATTTTGTGTTAGACTTATGTGTTATGTGATAACATGATTATAAACGTTAACTCAAGACGAGAACTAAGTTAGTTAAGTTAGAAAAACAACACTTGAAAGTAGAGGGACTTGAGTGTAACTTGTGTGTCTATAAATATAACCTTAAAAATTAAACCCTAACTATTATTATTATTATTAATCCCAACCCGATCGGCCCCCCCCCTCCCCTTTGCTCCTTGCTGCCGTCGACTTCCACACACACATACATCAAGAAATCAAGTGTTTAATCCAAGAACTAGGTGCTAGGAAGGTATAATTGATCATCCTTTACATTCTTGTAGCTTAATTTTGATGTTTGTTGGGTTAACCACAAACCCTAGACCTGCCGATTTTGTGTATGTAGATAGCTAACATGATTGTGGTTGATTGAATGATGATTTGATAAGTAGATTGAATCTTGTTGCATGTTGATTGTTGTGTCTTTGATTTGAGTTCAAACACAAACCCTAATCAAGTATGTAATATGTAATTGATATGCATGGATAGTGGTTGTAGTGTCTAGCATGTTATATGATTGATTTATGGTCCATAGATAGTTAAATTGTTGAGTTTTGATGTGAACAGATTCTGGACAGAATGTGTATACGATGTTTAAGTGACTGTAACAAAGTGTAAACGTGAAAATTGGTTGAGATTGTGGGTACTACAGTAAACTAGATTGAGTCTAGTTTCTATAAAGTATAAGTTTGTAATTTTTGGACAAGTAGAAGTTTACTTTTATGATTTTACAAAAACGTTGTGCAAAGCTGAGCTGTTAGACCTGCTGTTAGGTTATGTTGTAAATGTTATATCTCATGAACTACGAGACCAATTGGGTTGGTTCCACTTCTGGAAGTTGACTCATTGAGTTAGGAACCAAACCCAAGTGGTCTTGCATTTATTGGATTTTTCTTTTAACGGTAATTGCAAATAACATTCTCTTGCGCATGAATCTGACTGATATGAGTTTACTGTAGTGTTTTGATCATTATGAGAAATCTATATGGAATAAAAATAAGATAAAATATGTTCTGGAAACCTAAGACATGTATGTTTCAGTGGTGACTTTTGGTGAATTAATTGAGATGATATGATCGGTGAAATAGTACAATCTTTCAAGTAGAAATTCTGTCACAGTGAAACTAGCTGCTGAGTTGTGTATAAATGCATGAAATATGATATTTCTTATATAATTGTTATGTTTTGACCAAAATACCCTTGCGGGGAATAGTTGCAAATTGATTGCCATGATTTGACCAAATTGCCCTTATGGGGAATAATGGCTAGTAATTGTTATTTGTTGACCAAAATGCCCTTACGGGGATAATTGCTAGTAAAGTATGTTATTAATACATGACACAAAAGTAATTGTTCACTCACGTATCGTATCACAATTGTACTTGTTTAAGTCACACACGATTCACAAACGAAACACGAAACATGTTACGTGCATAGGTATTATGTGCCGAGTCTAGAGACTCGTTAAACATACCGATACTTAGAAAATCTCTTTGTTATTTAGAACGCTAGAGAGTTTCTACGACGCGCATCACTTGGTGATCTAATTCGGGATATTCTTCGCAAACAGTGAGTTCACTTACCCCACTCTTAAACTGTTTTCAAACGTTTTTCACTTGGGGGAGATAACATACTCCGATAAACGCATTTTTGAGATAAACGCATATTTAAGATTTTGTTATAAATTATATATCACTTGTAAAGACTAAGCGGCAAACGTAACATTTGAAGTCCCACACATCGAACCGGTTAATATTTAGAATAGCGAGTCACTGTTGAGTAGTACTACTGGGTTTGACAAACCCCACCCGACGCTAAGCTCAACTGGAGGTTGAGTGGGTGTAATTTTGGCTAACACTTACCATGGTCTGGATTGACCTGGTGACGGGCACTTGATAAACAGTCAGCTTCGGTGTCGAACCACTTAGTAATACTTGTTGTATAGATTAGCTACCTATCGATATATAATTTGACATAACATTATCTGGTAACGCAAAACGCCGTAACGTGGTTACGCAAAACGCAAAACGCCGTAACGTGGTTACGCAAAACGCAAAACGCCGTAACGTGGTTACGCAAAACGCTTAAACGCCGTAACGTGGTTACGCAAAACACTTAACGTAAACGCTGAATGCAAACGCTAAACGATTTATCTTATATAACTTGTGAACTCACCAACCTTGTGTTGACACTTTTAGTATGTTATTCTCAGGTAGCCGAGGCGGGCGCGCGGTTTAGGAGCATGCATTAAATGAAAACACTTTTATTCTGCAAACTTATTTTTAACAGTTATCTTTGGTTTTAAGTCGTCCTGCGTGACGCAAATTTTGAATTAAGGTTTTTTTTACGCTTCCGCACTTATTTGCATTTAAACGTTTTTATGGTTTGATTATAACTGATGATTCCGATTCTGCCAGCTCACACCCTCTGACGGTAAAACTCCGTGAGTGGATTTTGAGGGTGTGACATATTATGTGCATCGTTTATTTATGTTTTGTTGGTTTTGATATTTGGGTGGATAGGAGGAGGATGAAACACTTGTTGATTAAGTGTTTTGGGTCATGAAAGGAAGTGGAGTTTTTAATTAGTTTTGTCTTGGTTTTTATTCTCTACAAGCCATATATTGGGGACAATGTATCCCAAGTGTGGGGATGAGAGAATTTTTCATTTTCAAAATTTTTCTAAAAGAAATTAAAAATTAAAAAATAAAAAAAATTAAATTAAAAGAAAACCGGAAAGTGGTAAGATGGTGGGGTATGGTTTAAGTCCCTCTTCATGGTCACAATTCCCTATTGCACAAGTTTGCCTAGTTGTTTTAGAAACGAGGTTGTTTAGTATACTAGTCAAGGTTAGCTTGCCTTCGGTAAAATAACCTACATAACATGTCTGGATACACTTGCATATTGAGAAAGTGAAGATTGGTGAGAGATTTGTTATAGTCCGTTAGAACTTGTGCGATCAATGCATTTCAAGACCTTAGCTTGGCTTGAGTGCAAAAGTGATAGAGGCAATTAGGTTAAAGCCTCGTCTGGATGAGTGCGAGTGTGGGTTTTGGTGGTTGGGCCTCATACATTACACATATGAGCATGGTTAATGAGAGGGGCGGGGGGTTGGTTCTCTTAGAAAACATTATATGACTTATTTTTTATTCAATCAACCCCGATGTTACATTTGGGAGACGATCCGACATAGTAGGTATTTCTTGTATTTGTTTTAGTGCTAATCGAGAAGAAGTATTGAGTATTGTGTTTATTTGCAATGTCAAAAAAAAACAAGATTCATTGTTCAATGTATTGATTGTTGAAAGAAAAAAAAAAGAAGAAGAAAAAGTTAGTTGTGGATATAGTTGTTTGTTTCATTGTTTACTTGGTTTGTATGTAATAAGCCGGATCGGATCGTCTGAGCTACTTTCAATATTTCCATTCCATACCCTTACAACTAACCCCGTTATAACCCGTTTTTAGTCCTCTTGATTTCCATTTGTGTCAAAGCATTTATATATGTGGAGATTTGACGATAGTGCAAGCGTATGAGAGGAGAATTGGTTATGATTGAATACATGTGAATGATCACCAAGAAGAGTGTTAACGTGTGAAGGTGTGTTATGTGTGGGTAAAAACTGAAATCATGTAAGATTTGATTAGAATTCTATGGTTTAAATATAATATCAAGTATACTAGTGCAAACCTATAGTAAAGAGGGAATAGGGTATGACTTAGGACCTTGACTAAACCGGAATTGTTGGTTTGTATGGTGGTTGTGAGTTAAAAATTAAAAAAATTGTTGTTTGAGGTGTTGCTTGGGGCAAGCAATGATTAAGTGTGGGAATGTGACGGGTGCATCGAAGTATGACCGTAATTGAGCTTAAACTATATAAAAACTTATGTAATAAGTGTTAACTTCATGGAACTAGATAAATACGATTATATGATCAAATGCAAGTTAAAATGAGGTTTTGGAATAAATACGGCGTGCATAGAGGCAACCGAAGGAACCGGTGAAGCTCAAGGGATCAAAGGCTGCCAAAAGAAAGTTTTTGAAGTGAAGACCACCGTGGTCAACGGTAAACCTGGAACCGATATAAAAACTTATTTCCCTTTATCACAAACAAGTAATCAAACATGAACTTTGTCTATGTGGTTCTTTCTAGTAAGCATGAACATTAATGTTGATTTAAACCTGAAATCTAGAATGATCGCTTTTTCTTAATCTGTTTAATAATCTTAATCATTGTTTGCAAGTTATTTTGTTTCTTTTTAGTTATTCAAATCCAATCAATAAAAAGCTGAATTTACTTACTATGCAATTTAGTTTAATTTAATTGCCTGTTAAAGCTACTAGTAAACACACATTCCACAAACTCTCTGTGTTCGACACCCACTTACTGCTATCTAATAATTGTATTTGGTTTATTTTTTAGCGAGCCTTCGACCTCGCGTCAGTTATGTGCCATGGTTACAACTCAGGGGGGAGAAGTTGAATAGACAATACGAGATCAATCTATGATTTACTTGTAAATATGATATGCTTATAAAGTTGTATAATAATGACAAATATAAAATCCAGAAGCTGGTAGTGGTGGTGATCAGCAATTAAGTGGATAAAGATCCAGAAGCTGGTAGTACTTCGACATCTGGTGGTGCTTTAGCCGAGGGTTATTTAGGGAAGCAATTAGTAGTTTATGATTCTACTAATGTGCAATCCGTGAATACTGTTAAACTAACCTCGTACTGTTTGGTGAAGAGCATTGTAGATGCTTATGAGATTGAAGAGGGTGAGTTCGTTGATCACTAATTGATGAAGAACAGATTTCTATGCTTCTTAATTTACATGAGGAAGATGTGGATGAGTTGGAGAAAAAAGAGGATGTAGAGGTTATGGATACTGATGAAGTCAGGCTTGGTACGAGTGTTCCGTCTGGAAATACGTCGTTTAATTATGATGACATGGAGATGGAAGACGTGACAGTTGAGGAACAACACGATATGTACAATCGTTCTAATTTTGATGAAGGAATTTCATTCTTCACTACTAAACATTTCGAAGAAGCTGAAGTGCATCGAAGTAAGGGAAGGATAAAGTATGAGAACTTCGGATGGTATGTTCACTCATAACATGTCGAAGATGAACAAGGTGATCGAAGCCTTGAGGAACGCATAGAAAGAAGACTATATACAGTCTAAGGCTTGAGAATCTACATATCAAATGAAGAAGTTCAGTTCTCCAAAGACGGTAAAGGAGGATATTGTAACATGGATGTACGATTCAGATCTTAAAGTACGTATTGTCAAGTGGGAGCACGTCGTTTGTTAGTGCATTGTTTTGTCGTCTCGGTCTTTGTTTATCTATGTAATTACTTATTATAATGTAAAAGGGCATTTTGGTAATTTTTCCAATTAATTCGTTAGTTTTGTTAGCCATTCGTTATGGAATATAAAACGAATGACCGCAATCATTAATGTATTGTTCTATTCGTTAAGGATGTTTAACGAATGAGGTATAATGAATGAGTCATTCGTTATACTATAAATTAGTTTTGGGGAATGAAGACCAATGGACCCCATTCGTTTTGGAATGTATAACGAATGGGGATCATGGCGTTCCTTTTTCAAGGAATAAGTAGGTTTCGGGGACGAAACCTCTTTTAAGAAGTGTAGACTTGTAACATCCCGAAATTTTCAAATATAATATTTAAATATTATTTACGAAGAAAGAATTTATTTAAATTGTTAGAATAATAATAATAATAATAATAATAATAATAATAATAATAATAGTAATAATAATATAATAATAAAGATAGAAGGATAGTAGGCTAATAGATGGAAATTAATTATGGACTTAAAAGAAAAGATGGGAGTATAAATACAACTTAAACCCTAATCCTTTCCATCTCCATCCATTTTAAACCATAGCCTACACCATCAAAAACACACACTTCTCCGTAATATAAAATTCGAGATTTAAACGCAAGATCCAACCGTTAGTATTATTTGTGCCGAGTAACGATGAAGATCTAGACTTAGTATTATACAAGATCCAAGTTTTGAACCAAGCTCAAATAGGTATGTTTTATGCATAAAAGCTTGATTCATTATGTTTGGTTCGTTAAGAATTTTAAGATCTAGCTTAGTCGGGTTGTACAAATCAATAAAGGTTCGAACTTTATCCTAAACGAGCTAGATCTTGGTAAAGAAAAGTAATAATAATGATAAAGATAATAAGTAATATTAATGATAATAGTTTTAATAATATATAATAATAATAATAATAACAATAATAATAAAAGTAATAGGATTAATAATAACAATAATAATAGACGGAGGCAGCAACAACGTGCTAGACTAATAAGAATAACAAGAATATTATAATAACAATAATGGTGTTGATGATAATAATAATAATAATAATAATAATAATAATAATAATAATAATAATAAAAGGAAGATTGGAGCAGCGAAAAGTGAAGATATAAGGAATTAAAATGAATCAATGTTCATATGGAAGCATAGTAGCTTGGTGGTTGCCTCATGACTTTGTGTATCAGGTGTCCCGAGCTCGAATCTTGTCCATAGCGAACAGCGAACATTGTTCATCTTTGTATATAGAACAGCGAACAGGATCCAAGCCCAAGCCCAAGCGAACCCTGAACACCCTTATCTGAACCCATGACCCGAACCCAGAACACAAAATCCAAATAACGAACCTCCAGATCCAAAACCCGAACAGCGAATGGGTCTGGCCTAGATCCGAAATGCGAACAGTGGGTATGATCCAGTCCATATACAACCTTTGGGCCTTTTAGGCCTGATTAAGTTAAACAAGTTGGTCCAATGTTTAATAAAATTAAAAGTTGATCCTATTTTTATTAGATAACTAACGAACGTGGTTAGAGAACCCCGTTAAATATAAGGAAATTAGAATAAAGTTAGAAAGGATGGAAAATCATAGTAGATCTTAAATAACGTGGTCGGTTAACTTAACTAACTTAGTTAACCTCGTTAACTTGGTTAAGCTAAGCTAACAAACCATGTTAGTTAAGATGGTTTTGTTTGATCAGTTAACTAATACTTGTACGATATAACAGTTAGCCGTGCTCAGTCAAGGAAGAGGAATACTAATTCAAAACGCTTAAGAGGATCCAGGTGAGTTTCTAGCCTCTTTTCTCTGTTATGTTTTTTCAGGGTTGTGTGCATACTCAATGTGAAATGTTAATACACTTACCTTAAATGGTAAGTGTATGCCATAGATGATATATGTGATGGATATTATATTGAGGTTATGGATGAATGCTTGTCGGTGCGTGTGAACGATCTTCGGATATTGTACGTACCGCCAAGGAAGGTGATTATAGTTGTATATGTGGTATGTGAAGGCAAGTGTATGAACGGTATGCGGGCTCTACGTCTGATATTGTACGTTAGGATGGCAAATCCCTCTAACTTCTATCGAACATAGACATGGGAAGTGATAGTGTAGATAAGGACTATGGGCCTTATAAGTGTTCCTTAAATGGATATAAAGTAATAAAGTATATGTTCCTTCTATGGATAGTATAGTGTTCCTTCTATGGATAATACAAAGATGTTCCTTCTATGGACAGTATAGTGTTCCTTTCATTTGAATATATATATATATATATATATATATATATATATATATATATATCGTTCCTTCTATGGATAATATAGTGTTCCTTCTATGGATAATATATAGATGGTTTCTATAATGGAAAGTATATAGTGTTCCTCGTATGGACAATAGTAAATGTTCTCTTGATAGATATTATGTAATGTTCCTCTTATGGATAATTATAAAGATTGCTAAGTGCTAAGAAAACCGGGACTCCGGTTAAGTATGAATATGTATCTTCGGATACGTGTGTAT
Source organism: Bidens hawaiensis (assembly GCF_021521415.1). Lineage (NCBI taxonomy): Eukaryota > Viridiplantae > Streptophyta > Magnoliopsida > Asterales > Asteraceae > Bidens > Bidens hawaiensis. The sequence goes on from NW_027494457.1 coordinate 280,037, forward strand.
GTATATATGAGGATGTATTGTATGTATGTGATTAACTAGAACTCACTCAGCGTAGCTGACTTTTAGTATGCATGCAGGTGAGTAGGATGAGGCAGCTAGCTTGAGGAGGGCACGTGGCAGAAGAATAAGAAGCTAGCATCCGAAGACTTATGATGTATTATTATGAAAGACAAAAGATGTTTGTTTAAGACATGTTTTTGAAATGATATGAAATGTTTATTGAAAGTTTTATATTCCGCGAAAGTTTTAATTAACTCTGATTTGTAGAACTGTGTTTATGAGTAAGTCCGACGTCCAAAGTAGGGCACTGGGCTCGGAGCTTTACAGTGCTTTCGTTACACATTCGCCAACCCTAGTTCAAAATTTTTGAACCATGAGAATGAGATGAGAACAACTAACAAGCCATCGAAGCTTCTCACGACGGAGACTATCCAAGCTGGGCTGATAAGTTTGAAACGCAAGTTCAAACCGGAAGTTGTGACACATGGCTTGCTGTCAAAGAACAATACATCATTACGAAGAATGAGAATGGTACCAACTCTCGCTTATCACAGATTTTGGATGATGACAAGGCACGTTCCTAAGGGAGAAAAAATGTTGAATCTTTTTCAACAAACGATTAAAGCTGAAATCTTTCAGTTACTTCAGCATAACGGTTCTTGTTACTCATTTTGGCAAGCTCTTCTTAACAAAGACAGGGGTAATCCTGACATGAGAAAGTCAAAGATGGCATTTCTAAAGAAGGAATTTCATATTTTCACTATGGTGAAGGGTGAATCGTTTTCTTAACTAATTGAGAGGTATTGTAACTTGGTGATATAGATGAAAAGATTGGGAATCAATAAGCTAGAATATGAGTATATCAACAAACTGGCTAATGCATAGCTTGAGGAGTAGGAAACATTTATTATGATCCAACAGTCAAATCATGTTACTTATGTTCGACTAAATTTAGCATGTTTCATTAGTAAGATAGAAGCCCAAGAGTTAGAGTTGAGGAAAAAGTAGAAAATGAAGAGTTCGTCTGCTTCACAAGATATTGAATTATACTTCGAAAGTTCTCAATCAATGGTATCTTAAAATCCAAAAATCAAAACTGCTTATTGTACCGAGGGACCTGCTTTGGTTAGAAATCTGCTAGGTAGATCACAAACACCAAGCAGTTATTCTAGAACCATGTCACCCGGTCAAACCTCTAAACCTCAAAACCAAACTCCAAATGTACTACAGTGCAACATTGCTGTAAACATCAAGAATAACAATGGTCTGACAGCTGAAAACATCAAAGAACATATGGCATTTATGGGATCCGTTCCAGGGTCATATGAATGTTTGATTACGACCAAGGAATACTATGATTAGATTGATCCCGAGGAAATGGAAATGTTGGACATTAAATGGTGTATGGAAAATGTGATTCTAATGGCTCAAAGATTCAAAGAGATCACCGGCAAGAATTGTTTGGAGAGTACTTCATCAAAACTTTGTTTTGATAATCCAATGTGAGGTGTTTTCGATGCAAAGAAAAAGGGCACTCGGGAGTAAATGTACCAACAAAGAGGTGGGTGATAATAGTTCTAATCCATTCGGAAGGGATTACAACTGGAAAGCCATTTATCACCAAAGTTCTCCAAACCATGCTAAATCTTCAAATTCTGGGAAGAAACCTTCTGAAGCATCACCATCCAAAGCTTATCATGCTGCTCAACTTAACGAGGGGTTCAATTGGAAGAACTATGCGCAACAAGCAAATATGGATGAGCTGATTAAGAAGGATACTGGCAAGGACAAGAATGTTGAGGCTATTTCTAAAGAAGTTAAAAAGATAGTTGTTGAGGATGTGGTAATTGAAGAGGTGAAAGTTGTGGATAGAAAAATAAGATAATGTCATCATTGAAGACATTATTGATGAAGTTGCTGATGATGAGGAATCCAAACCATAAACAAAAGACATGATTCATCCTATTCCTTCTGATTTCATTCAAACTATTTTTCCACCTGATATTATTGAAAGTTTTGCAGGTTGGTTTAGTGGCGAGGAAAAGCCACATGGAAAAATTGATTTTGGTGAGGATGATGTTGAAGAGGATGTCGTAAAGAATAAAGTTCAAGATATGAAATCACCAAAAGTTGTGAAATTGGATGAAGCTGATTTGACTAGTCAACATGCTTTCATCGCAAACCAGGTATTTTCTCAAAATGTGCCTAAATCTGAAAAATATGAACTAGGTTGTGAGGAGTGTGAAATTAAGGACTTTGAAATAAAAACACTCAAAACAAACTATGATAACATTTTCAAAGATTTTATAAAAGTAAAAGAGGCTTATGATAAGTTACAAAAATGTGAGAAAACCTTGTGGAACAGGATTCTTCAAGATGAGAAAACTATTCTCATGCTTAAACATATTTTAGAAGATAGGCAAATTGTCATCAATCGCCATATTGTTTAGAAAGCCACTCTTAAGCAAGAGTTACAATCTGTGAAGATTGAAACTGAACGTGTTGATCTAAAACTTAAGTTTTATAAGGCATCATCATATGTGCTTGATCACATTATTCGCAAACAAACTAGTGTTATTGTTGGGAATAAGCAAAATGGCTTAGGTTATCATTCTGTTCCGCCTCCCATTTGGAATTCTTTATCTTCCAAAGAAACCTGGAGGGTTTGTTAAGGCGTTGAATGTGGAAGTTAACACTCAACGAAATGATACTGAGACACTTTTTCCTTATTAAATTGATGTCAAGTTTGAGAAATCTGTGAATAGTTCAGATAGTGAAAGTGAAGTATGTGTTAAAGTAGCTAAGGATGCTTTTGTGATGTTTTACCTGATGAAACTGTTAAGTGTAAGAATTATGTGCATGATGAACCTAAGATTGAGTCTGAAAGGTTTTCTAAAACAAGTTTTACCAAAAAAAGGCAAAGTGTTGGTTTTAATGTGGCTTAACAAACAGACGTTTTTAAAAAGATTGTTTTTGTAAAAGATGTAATATCTGAATCTGAGAAAGAAGCAATCTTGAGGAAAAAAGGTAACAAAGAATTTTTCAAACAAAAAGAGGAACTTGATTGTGTTAAGAATCAAACTTCACCGGTTGAAAAGGCAGTAGACCGGAAAAGGTGCTTTAATTGTAATGAATTAGGACATATGTTCCATGCTTGTCCTAATAGATTCAGACATGAACATGTTCACACGAAAGATGTTAAAATACCAATTTTGAAACCGGAAAAAATGAGACAAATAACTCCACCTAAATTAGTTCCAACACAAATTCTTAAAAGACAAGTGGGTATTATTCCAAAAAAAAGGTTGCTTGAGGTTGATGAGTGTTCACAAGTGAAAAGTAACAACTTTTATGTGATGAAAATTTAGTGGGTCAAAATTAGGTGGCTAAATCTAAAAAAAATGATTTTAAAGTCAAATCACCTAATGTGTTTGAAATAGATAAATCTGAAAGTTCAAGTGTGTGTTCAAAGGTTGATGATTTGTCAACTGATGGTGAATATGATGAACTTTTAGAGTATGAGTTGTCTGATAAGTTCAAACAACCCAAGACCAAAAAGGCTTGGGTTTTCTTGTTTCACTAATCTGTTTACCTAATGTGTAGGAGCTTTCAATATCCAATGATTCACGTTGGATAATGGATAGTGTATAGACACGTGACCGGTACTCTTCATTTTCTAAAAGATGTCAAATCAATTAGAGGAGGTTATGTCGGGTTTGCAGGAAATCAAGGAGGTCAAATTGTTGGCGAGGGTATATTGTCAAGTGGCATGGTAATGTTTGACAAGGTCAACTACATCACTGAGTTGGAGAATATTATGTTGAGCATCTCTCACATATGTGATAAAGGTTTCTCTACTCACTTCACAAGCAAGGAGTGCATGATCTAGAAACTTGTATTCAAAATAGCGGATGAATGGATATTGATGCGTGCACCTCATTTGAATAACTTTTATGTTCTCAACATGAGTGTTTCTACTACTTCTAATCGTACCATTCAAAGTTTTGTATCCAAAGCATCAGAGAAGGCGTCAATTATGTGGCATCGGAGAATGGGATATATTCAAGTAAGAAAGATAAATATTTGGTTCATAATCAATTGGTTGAGGGGGTTAATGTCAAAGGTTTCCATCTAAGCAAAGAATGTTTAAGTTGTCAAAGGGAAAGCAAAAGAAGAAGTCTCATTCGACAAAGGCAAAAAATTCTATCAACTTACCTTTCGAGAGAGAACACATAGATTTGTTTGGACCTATTAATCTCAAAAGTATAACTGGCGAACTCTATTGCTTAGTGTTTACTGATTATTATTCAAGGTTCTTGTGGGTAATGTTTTTTGAATCAAATACGACACGTTTGAAAGTTTAATGATTTTTTTCAAGAAGTTGGAAAAATTGTACAATCTGCCGATCATAAGAATTTAAAGTGATAATGGAACCGAGTTCAAGAAAAACAAGATGCTTCATAACTGCAATGAACATGGTATTCTTCATGAATTTAGTGCACCCTACACTCCACAACAAAATGGGGTCATTGAACGAAAGAATAGAACTCTAATTGAAACTGCACGAGCCATGTTAACCGACTCAAAGATACTTATTAGATTTTGGACTGAAGTTGTGGCCTCTGCATGTTATATTCTTAACCGTGTTCTTACTGTGAAGAAATTTGGGATAACTTGTTTTAAACTACTGAACCGAAGAAAACCAAATCTGAAGTGGTGTAGAAACATGTTTACAAGCCAGGATCTAGCCGCTAACACGATACATCAATACGTTATGAATACGGATACGTTAAATACTGTTCATTACGTTAATGGTGGAATACATAAATTATGGTGAATAACTTAAGCTAGAGAGAATCCAGAATGGTAACGATAGATGATAATTTAGGCTCAGATCTCTACATGATACATGATAATTCATTAACATCACTAAAGAATGGGGTGATCCCATTCACGAATGGCTTCCCATTCGTTATCTCTTCATAAAGAATGGGGAATACATTAACGATTAAGCCTCCATTCATTATATTACATAACGAATGGGCTTATAACTTCACGAATGAGCATCCATTCTCTATACAATCCATAGTGAATGGGCTCATAACTTAACGAATAGCGTAGTCAACTAACGAGTGGACCCATTGGCTATACAATCCATAGTGAATGGCCATTATACATTAAATCCTAATGACTAGACCATCTCTTAACTTATTTGATTGGCTACGGACACCAAATCATGCACTAACAAGTGGCTTGAACCTTTTGGGTCAAAATGTACGGTTTTAGATCCTGATGGAAAGTTCAATGCAAAATCTGTTGAGGGATTTGAGACGTGTATTTCTTCCTAGCATAAACCGGATCGTGCAAGTACAACATGTTGATTGTCAGAAGTATAACATTAAAACTCAATAACCAAGAGATGAATGGATGTTTGATTATGATCACCTGTGGAAATGCTTCAAGATTCTGAAGAATATCTATCAGATGAAGTTGTGTCTTTATTGTTTCAACAACACTTAAATGATGGTTATGTTGAAGAATCTACATCACCGGAAGATCCATTATTCAATGTTGAAACTCATAATGAAGAATCTGTTTCTGAAGAAATTCTTGCTACTCCTTCGTTTGATGATGATGGAGAAACACATGATGACGTGATTGAAACTTTAGTTCAATCATCTACTCCAATTTCAAGTAAAGTGCATGTTGAAAAGAATGTCACAAATCTACCACAATATGTGATTGTATCCACCAATGTTATTCCTCGTATCGTGTCATATCATCCTGGGAAAATATCGTTGGGGATTTAAACACGGGGGTTTGAACAAGAAGTCAAACTGATCAAATCCTTTGATGTTTCTACACGAAAGTATCTCTATTACAAAGTCGGTTCTCTTTTAAAAGTTTTATTTCACAGATAGAACCGAACACATATAAGGAAGCCATAACCGAAGAAAGTTGGGCTAATGTTATGCAAAAAAAATTACAACAATTCGAAAAATCGGGGGTGTGGAAACTTGTTGACTTGCCCGAAGACAAGAAATGTAACAATACTAAATGGGTATTCAAGTGTAAGCGTGATGAAAATGGGGTGATTGTAAGAAACAAGGCTTGGTTAGTTATTCTCGGTTTCAATCAATGAGAGGGAATTGATTATAATGAATTCTACACTCTCGTGGCTAGACTTTAAGCGATCCGAATTTTCTTAGCATTTGCTTCGTGGAAAGGTTTCAAAGTTTTTCAATTAGATGTTGAGTGTGCTTTCCTTAACGGTAAACTTGGTGAAGAATTCTATGTTGGAGAACCACTGAGGTTTGTCTATTCGATCCACAAAGACAAGGTGTACCTACTTGATAAAGCTTTATACGGTCTGCATCAAGCCCCAAGAGCTTGGTATGAGACATTATCTCAACACTTGTTAGACAATCACTTTATTCGACGAATGGTCGATTGTATACTGTTTACCAAGGAGGTGGATGGGCATCTGTTGATCAGTCAAGTATACATTGATGATCTATTTTTGGGTCAACCAATGATGGTGTGTGCAAAGAGTTTGAAGCTATAATGAAATCGAAGTTCGAGATGAGTGCAATGGGGGAGATGAAATTTTTCCTAGGGCTTCAAGTGGAGCAGTTACCTGATGATATCTTTATTCACCAAACGAAGTATGTCCATGCATCCTAGCAAAGTTCAACATGGGTGATTCAACGAAAATTAGCACTCCTTTACCATTGAATCATAGAATAGATCCTGATCCCACCGGGGAGAAGGTTGATCAAACGCTTTATCGTTCCATGATTGGCTCTCTCATATACTTAACCACTTCAAGGCCGGACATCATGTACCCTACATGCTTATGTGCCTGATATCAGTCCAATCCCAAAGTCTCGCACCCGATGATTGTTAAGAGGATACTTAGTGTCACACCACTTAGGTATCTGAAAGGATGTCCTGGAATCGGTCTATGGCATCCTAGAAGCTGAATATGAAGATGTAAACCGAATGCAAATTCTACAACTGTTGGATGTCAATTCTTTGGGAGTAGGTTGGTCACTTGGAAATGCAAGAAGGAAACAACCATTTCTCTGTTGACCTGTGAAGCTGAATATGTAGTTGCCTTCAGATGTTGTTCTCAGGTTCTTTGGATTCAACAGCAGATGCGCGATTACGGTTTGAAGTTTTCGACCACTCCTATATTTATAGATAATTCTGCAGCTATTTCTATCACTAAAAACCCGGTAAATCACTCTAAAATCAAACACATAGAAATATGGTATCACTTCATTCGTGATTGCTACGAAAGGAAGTTGATAACCATAGATAAAATTCACATCGCTAAGCAAAACGCTGATCTTTTTACTAAATCATTCGATAAAAACATATTTTTTGTTTGTTAAAGCTTGATGGCATTAAAAAAACGGGCGGTTGGAAAGAGGGTGATCCCGAGGTGATAGATTCTGATCTCAAGTAAGAATTCATTTGAGTCAAATTTTATTTTGTAAATATGTTATCTTTTCAAATTGTTTTTTTGGTTTTAGGGGGGGGGGGGATATATCAAGGAAAATCCAAAAACATTCATATATTTAAAAATGTCAAAATGTCAAAAACAATAAAAATTGCTCCTCAAAATGAGTTTTCGAAGCAAAAAAATAAAGATGATAGTACATTGATCATATAGTCCAAATCCATTAAGAAATAAGCTTAAAAGTTTGTGTGCTTAATTGTATTATTGCATTGGTAGACTTTAAAACAAACAAGTAAGGAAAAGTATGTGATATAAACTTAACTAGCCAAGTTGAAAGGGGTGTTAATTCTCTAATAAAAGTCTTGGTAATAAAGGCAAAATATAATAGCCTGTCATACTCAAGCCTAATGTTCCAGTATGATCACCAAAACTATATAAATGCTTTAAGCTTCTAGTCAATAATTGACACATCAACGGTGTATGGTCTTGTGGCCTTAAATCTTGTGTTGAAATGGATGCTTCAAATTTCTAGACATCATCGGGTCTTTATGTGGTTTATCATCTGAGTATTCACAAATGTGAATATTACTATGCTCAATGACCGAACCTAATATAAGTCATTAAACTCTATCACAAGTACTTCATTGTACAAATTTACTACTAACATGACCAAACCACTTTGTTAGTCATACATTGTTCCTCCCTTACTCGTGTCCTTAAAACCAATACGAAACAGACCACAGGGGATACAATTTCTGCAAACCATACATATGAAATCATGCATACTCATCTATGGGATAGGAAATTTGGGGTGTTTCTTGATAACGGGGGTATATCTTGTTGTGAAGATTGTTTCTAGTAAAAGCTACTAAACATAAAATTTAAAATGTTTTGATCTATTGGTTCTAAGGTTTAAGTCAAGTTGAGGTGACATGGTAAAAATCTAATTAAGCATGTATCAATATAAGAGACTGATAGCTTACTGATATTATGTGCTTAATTGAACCTTTAATCATATCACTGTAATTTCAGAAAAAACTTGTTTAAAAGTTTATGTAGACAACAATACCAGTGACCGATTTAACATCAGACATAATAAGGCTGAAATATGAAACTGTGATGGAAGGTCAATTTGATCAATCTGATTCCCTACTCAAACTCACAAAAATATGTATTTGCTTATGTTTATTTGTAAATAGTTTGAAACTTGTTGCTTTAATTTTCATTTTACAGCATTTCATAAACCAAAAAGATTTTAGATGTCTGAGTTATTTTCGACTCTAGATGAATGGGTTACTATTTATTGGGATGACATACCGGGAATGATAACTAAACTTGTGTTTCAAAATTTCATTTCAAAAGGGCTAAAACGTTCATTGTTTAAATCAAGGTCAATAAGTTGGACTTGATTTGGACAAAGATAGTAAAAAAAAGGCTTATTTAAGTTATAAATGTTTAATCAAAGTCATTAATTTAGACTTTATCAAACGCGAGAGTGTGAATTTTAAAGTTTTGAAATTGTGTAAAAATATACGGCGCATATGTTTTATGTTTATCACAACATATAAAGACATATGTGTTCAAATATATATATATATATGTTTATCCGTCCATATATCTCATTTACGCTAACAGTTTTGCATATCCGTTCATTTCTCTCTCATTGTGTTTCATCAAAATCATCCGTATATTATATCCATTGTTGAATCAGTTATTTACACAATGTTTTAATCATTAAAGGTAACTGTCAACTCTGATGTTATTGGTTTATCTTTACAGGATATGTAAATTAGGGTTTAAAAATTCAAAATACTATTCAAAGCAAAGGGGTTTTGAATACTGGAGATATACAAGTGTTGATGGACAGTTCATGTTTGATAATCTATGAATTTTTTATACTCAATTAGACTTAATTTTTCATAACATTTTGAACTCATCTGAGACTTTTTGCTTACTGATTAAAACATGGCTTAAAATCAAAATAAATGGATTATAATTGTTAATTAACGTCTATTGTATCTTTTTAAAACATTTGATTATTAAAATGGTTTGATTTTGAACATTAGATTTTTTTTCCATATCTGGATCTATACGTAAAACACATATACGCTGTATAAGTCTTAAGTGACTTATATAGAGTATTATGTTAATACACATACGCCGGATAAGTAATTTGACTTATATGGGGTATTTAGTGTTTCTGACTTATATGTCGGATAAGTCTTTATTGACTTATGTGTCGTATATTTTTACTTATACGTTGATCTTGATTTATCCGTTTGAAAAGTCATATCCGTTTGAAAAATCATATCCGTTCATTTGTCTTATCCGTTGATAATAAATGTTTTAACTTACACGGGTTCAAACACTTATACGTACGTATATATGCATATACGTTTACAAACACTTATACGGGTTCAAAACTTATATGTTTATACATATCCGTGGGTAAAACATTTGAATACATATTCGTGTATATGTTGATGTTTGATTCTAACTATTTTATCTTGACTGTTGATGCAGATGGCCAGAGTTGTGAAATATACAGACCCTATGCATAATATTTGTGCATATTTGGATGATTCAGATAATAAACTAAGACATTTCAAGCCGATCATTCGGTTTCTGACTCGATCCAAGATTCTAAAAGATATTACAGTGAAGTGTGATTCTTATAGGAATGTTATCTCTGAATTCTAGAAGAATGCTAAAGATTGTGGAGACGTTATCAAATCTAGGGTGCAAGGAAAAGAGATTGTAGTTTCTGAGAAGGTTATTGAAACACTGTAAGAGTTCGGTGATTCAGAGACTGATCCTGGTACTCTAGATAAAAGGTTGGTAAAAGGATGTTTTCTAAGGATGGGTTATCAGAATGATATTAATAGGGGACCATACTTGAATACTGGGCTGTCGAGGCCTTATAAGTTTCTAGTACATGTTGTTTAGTGTTTGGGACATCGCAAGGGAGGTTATGAAGAAATTATGGATTATAAGATGTGTATACTTGTTGCTTTGTGCTAGAATTTAAAGTACAATTTCTCGAGGATGATTATCGAGGACATGAAGCATTATTTGGGCAAGGAAAAGTGGTTGATGTACCCGATATTTCTACAGTTGATCATTATAGACCAATTTCCTGAGATTGGGATAAGTTAAACTTGCCATATATGGATGCGAACAACCGTACTAGCTTGATTCATACAAAAACAAGAAGGGAAATGAAATTCCAAAGTTATGTGGTCTACTTAGGCATTTGAAAGATGAAAATTATGTTGCTCCTGGGGAAAACAATTAGAGACACGTTAACAGTGACTTGGACTGGGAGAATGAAAATAAGAAGATGGTTGATTTCAAGCCGACGGGTGGTATTCAATGGTTTATGAAGACTGAAGAAGAACTTGATGAAGAGTCTTAGAATCCAAAGAGAAAAAGAAGAAAGGTTGTGAAAGAAGAGGTTGTCACTCCTGAAACTGCATCTATTGAGCAACCGGTATTCTCTGCAACATCTAATAAAGATGATGAGAATACTGAATCTGATTCTGAGGGAAAGAAGAAACTATTTGTGTATCCTCGTGCCATGTTTAAATTGAGAAATTAAAAGAAAAGAAAGAAGACTGTTGATGAGAATAATAAATCGTATGTGCCTGAACAAGTCAATCCAAAGAAGAAGAAAAGTTCAAGGGGAAAGAAACACATGGCTAAATTTTCATTACATTTAGTGGATGAACCAGATGTTGAGGAGGGAGAATATTGTACAACCCGAAGTGGTTGCTGGAAAGTTTATTCCTGAGTTGAATGTTGAGGAACCAGTGGTTGATTTAGGGAGATACTATAATATTTTGAAGACTCCCGAAGTTCAAGCTACTCAGTCATCTCAAAACAAGAAAACTCCAAAGCTTACTCCAGAGTTTACTTCACAGGGTCAATCTTTTGGTAGTATTCCTGATGTTGATCGAGCTGTATTTTTCGATGGTTCGTCGAAAAGAGAATTTAATATGTTAAAGAATAAAGGGGGTGATCAGGGTATTCTTATTGAAAGTCTTACAGAGGAAAATACGAGGTTGAGAAGTGAAAATGTGGAGATTAAAAAGAAGTTGGAGGAAAGCGAGAACAAGGGGTCCTTGCAAGCTGATCTGTTGAACCAACACATGAAATACTTTGTATTTATCGAAGAAAAGTTGGGTATTAGACTTTCTTCTGAAGCTGAACGTGCTGATGATAAAGTGTTTGAAAGAGTTTATGGTAAGGATGTTGGTTTGGAGGAGTGTGCTTTTCGAATGATGTATGATCAAGAAAAGGTTGATATTAAGGGTAAAGGAAAGGTTGTTGAAGAATCGATTGATTTATTTGAAGATACCTTTATTCCTGTTGTCCAAAATGTTGGATCTTCATCTACAATTGTGCTTGCTACACCTGAACATGTTGTGACAGGATTGGTGTTGGATTTAGTGGTGTACGAAACCAAGGTGGATAAGCCTTTGATTGTTGAACCATTGCTTGTTGTGCCTTTCGTTGTTGAACCTTTGGTGAATGAACCCTTGGCTATTAAGGATGATGAAGATAAGGAGGACGAAGAAGGAAAATTGATTTTGGAGATTTTCCTAATATTGGTGGTGATTATGATTATTTAGATGACGATGATGATACTAATGCTAGTGGTAGAATCGGTGTGTTAGTGAGTATGGAGGTAATAAAGATCAGGCTGATGTGATTACTCAGAGTCATACATCTGATAATAACCCACAACAACAGATTGTTGGTGATAAAAATAATGAGGGATGTGGAAGTTTACCATATTGATCCAATATCAACTAAACCTCATCCGTTGTTTCAAGCTAAAGGAGCGGTATATGAAGCTGAAGAAGGGGAGATATTGATGGATCGAGCTGAATTAGCTAGATTACTTGTCACACCACGACTAGGTAGTTGCGGAAGCGTAATACGAGAATGTAACAGATAACTCTGGTATCAACCACATTGTTCATAAAGAAACTCAACAAACTAATTTACATCATATTACATTGGTTGGTACTAAGTTTACAAACTAAGTGAAAAACACATAACCATTTCTCGGCTTCTTATTCATTACTATATACTTGCATCTATTTACAGTGATTCAACTTCAGATTTCAACACCGAGCACGTAGCAATTATTCCAACTTTGGCTCACCTGAAAGCATGTTAAAACGGGTCAAGTACGTCTAGTTGGTGAGTTTCAAGTTTCACGAGTACGAACGAAAATCAGTATACGAGTTCATAAAGTTCACAGTATGTATGTATGTATGTGTATGATGTTTTTATACTAAGCCACGAGTGAAACCGAAACGAGTTAAAACGCATAGCCACCCTTGCCCATGTATTCCCGTTGGCATTTAACAGCCACTTTGCCCCAAGTATGTACTATGTTTAACACCACATAGCAGAATGTAATAAGATTATATGACAATGTGCAGCTGGGTTAAAATGTTCTGGCATACCCCTCTGGCCCTGTCAGTTGTGTTTGTCAAACCGATAGTACTATCCATACGTCACCGACGCGAAGTTAATCACTTGTGTTTGTGGGGACTTTCAAGTGTTAGTACTTAGATAATTCACAACATCACAAGATTTCATGTATATACGTATACGTAAACACACTTTTCATCCCAAAAGTTCATAAAGCAGTGTAAAAGTGGGGGGTCATGAAACTCACCTTATCGTAGTAATGATCGATTACACGCGTACTAGGTATAATGCCTCGACTATAGCTCGTATCCTATAATCGGTATAATACGATTAACAATAGTATAGTCTTTAAACTAAACCGGGCTGTATAACTAGTCTGGGTATAGTTGTTATGCCCAGAACATGCTAGTAGTCTTAGATTGTGACGTTGTACGTTATGAAATGTTTAAAACCATATTTGGTTCAGTTGTATCGTTTTTCGTGCCTAGCCAAGTTGATCGTTTACGCGTTTTGAAAATAGGTAAGATCACACAAACTTAAGTAAACATACTGTTTGATAAAATAATTTGATTTATTAAAGAAAGTTTAAAGTTTCGGTATCTGAATTGATCGCAGGGTTCATTTCCGTTTTCATTCGGGTTTGATTATACAAAACACGTACAATTCACCCGAAATGTCCGAAAATCTCGTAAAAAGTCCGTTTTTATCAATTTCATACAAAACTATGATATCTGACTACTTTTGATGTTTTGACATACCAGTCAGTTCGTTAAACACCAAACCGTCGGTTTCGTTAAAACATATATAATTTAAATTTTTAATTAATCATAACTATTTATGTAGTTATATATAAATTATGAGAATTTTTGTAAAATAAATTAAAATCTTTTTAATTTTATAAAAATATTTTTAGAATTTATATACTTAATTATTTATTTATAAAAATTCTTTTATCAGTTATAGTTAACCGATAAATAACCTGTTTATACCAAACGACATCCGAAATATCTGATAATTTTTATATGTGGTCATAATACTATAACACAATCCCTATAAGATTTCCAAAACCTAATTCTTTGTCCAAAGTAGTACCGAGTTTGCGCATTTTTCGGCTGTTAAAACTCGATAAAAACTCCAATGCACAACCTATACATAGACATCTCCAAATGATCATTTTCCCAGTGATCTTACACTAACATTTCAGATTTCCAAACCAAATTTCATAATTTTGCAAGAAGTTTAACTATTTTTCACAAATAAACGCTAATAAACGGTAATAAATTCTCCAATTATTCTCCGTTTATCGAAAAATTACCAAATTTGAACAGGGACACATTTATATAATCCCAAATTTTCCTGCAATGTTTCACAACCTAACAACAAGCACGTCACAACCTAATACTAAACAGCCCCTAAACTAGTAATACGGTAATTACCTTGTCGGTTTTTCGATAGTTTTCGGTGGTTTTATCGACTCTCCGGGTCTTGGGTCACAAATTCAGTGTATCTATATATCATATAACACAATACCAAGCAAAAATTATCCATATTCCAGCCTTGTTAATTAGGGTTTCGGTTAGGGTTTCAAACCGAACTTTTAAATCGTAAAAACGTTATATTAACGTTCTAATCCATGTTTTATATCAAAAAATTCATATGGTTCTGATTTGTAAACATGTTTAAGATCAAAATATGATTCTAGGTGATCTTTAGGGTTTTCGGATGGTTAAAACATGTTTAATACTAATCAAAACATGTTTATATGTTAATTACATGATTAAACCAGGGTTAAATCTTCATAAAAATTAGGTTTTACCTTAGGGTTTTTGCAGGTTTATGAAGAAGAAAGTGTTGGCCAGAAGTTCTTGGGAATGCTAGCGTGAAATGAGAGGTGAATGTTCAAGAAACAACTTATATATATTAAAATGGTGGAAGTCTCTTTTGGCGGCCGGAATTAAGGAGGGGCCCACTGGGCCTATTTTTGGCCCATTTCTGCCTCTTTTTGCATGCCAAGGTTCGGTCTTGGTATAAAACTTAGTTCGGGTTTGGTTTTTTCGCAAGAAAACTAGTTCGGGTGCGAAAAAAAGCGCGAAAACGAGTGTTTTTCAGCCCATTTTTGTAAAATAAGAAAAATGTACTGACTCATTGTAAAAGTCTGAAATATTTTCATGGATTTCTTAAAATATGTCATATAAGTGTTCCATAAGTCTTTTTTGGCTTGACGGATGCTACAATGCTCGTTTTGATGTTAACGATTGCGTTTAAAGTCATAGCGTATTGTTAAACGAAACCTTTTACGTTTAAATGGTATTAAACGTATTGGGGCCTAATTATCAATATGTTAGCCACTATAATATATATATATATAACTCATATATGACCCCTCAGTGTATATACGGGTCATAATCAGTATCGGTCGGTTACTCGTTTAATCGCTACGAATTAACCGATTTATCATTTACTCGCTATGTAACGAATAAGGTATACCTAGTTTTGTCACGAACGTCACATTCTCCCCCCGTTAAGAAATTTCGTCCCTGAAATTTGATGTGTCAATGGTTTTATTTTTATGGAACAGGTGTGGGTGTTTCTTTCGGAATTCGTCCTTTCGTTCCCAAGTTAATTCGGGTCCTTGGTTTTGAGTTCCATCGAACTTTTACCAATTAGATTTTGTTGTGTCGTAACTTTTTGATTTTTCCGTCCACAATTTCCACCGGTTCCTCTACGAAGTTTAGGTTTTCATTTACCTGAACATCTTCCAGTAGTACTATTGTCGTTTCATCAGTAGA